>NC_069499.1:1117916580-1117929080 GCF_027579735.1 Bombina bombina | reverse complement strand
TGATGTTACTTCTAAATCAAAATTACTTAACATACCTTTCAAAGGGCAGACCTTATTCGGGCCCGGTTTGAAGGAAATTATCGCTGACATTACAGGAGGTAAAGGCCATGCCCTGCCTCAAGACAGAGCCAAACTTAGGGCTAGACAGTCTAATTTTCGTGCCTTTCGTAACTTCAAGGCAGGAGCAGCATCAACTTCCTCTGCACCAAAACAGGAAGGAGCTGTTGCTCGCTACAGACAAGGCTGGAAACCTAACCAGTAAAATTTTGAAAAAAATAGCCTCTGCGCTGTGAGTATTTACACAAAGCTGCTAAAAATAAATATAAGGAATCCCCAAACTCCTTAATAAAATTAGGACTAGAGTAATCACTTTAACTACAAACTGTAGCTAAGTGATAAGTTATTTAGCTGCGCTATCCAAAGATAGCTTAATGAGTGTAGTATACTAATATCTAGGTAATCCTATATTAGCACAACTATATCAAATGTATTTAAAAATGTATTTATTACAATGCGAAAAAACAGAAAATTAAAATCAAATCAATGCAAGCATATAATGATTAGACCATTTAAATACACACAATAAATGGATAATATGCAGGACATATAAAGCATAACATATAAAGCATACAAACGAGACCAATGGGATGATGTTGATGAGATGATATGGTTCCAATGTAATAGATTGTGGCATATGTGGCAAGCCGTATTAGTAAAGCAGACACATGTGTTTAATAAACACAGCGATGTTAGCAAGGTTAGCGTTTTACTTTTTCTTTCCCAAAGTTGCAGAGTTGGCCAAACTGCAGAATAGAGGCGAGAAGAATGGACAAGAAAATCCTTTTACAAACACAAAATGAGTTCAAATTGGCAAGGTGTTTACTAATACTTACACCGGAAGCCAAGTGATGTTCCTCTGTGTTTGTTTGTTCCTCCAGGCGGCAAATTTCAAACGGTCCTGTGCTTCCCTGGAGAGATCAAGTTACACAGCTTAGGAGAATGTTTGCGGCAGTCAGTACAATGTGGCTACGGAAGCCCAAGTAGTCCAGTATTAGAGTAACGCGTTTCGGCTGTGCGCAGCCTTTCTCAAACTCAATACTGTTGTGAATGGGACGATGGTATTTATTTACTCGTCTTAAAGGGATAGATGCACCCACTTTTTTCTTTTTTTCTTTTCTTTAGTTTGCAGAATATAAATGTCCAACATATAATAACAGTGCAATTTTTCTATGGGGATATATTGTACATTAAAAGACAAAGTCCTGGTAACATATTTTATATAAAGAACAACACATAAAATTAATGGATAAAGAACATCGTTAAAACATCCAAAGAGAGATACCAAATGTAGTATGTTAAAATTACATTGTTTTTGGATAAAGGATCGCACTAATTCTAAGCTTAACCTTCAAATCTTTCTTATATCAAAACTACATGTAGAAAACTTAAAAGGGGAATTTATTAGATTGTATAGATCATAAAAAATATATTTTAAAACTTATAGAATAGATAAAACTAATTATTTAAGATATTGATAAGTCTTACTCAGATTACACACTTATCTGCATATGTATATACATATGGATCCATACGTATATCCATATACACATATTCCTAATAAGTATATTTATTGTTATTATTTTATACTCCTCAATTTCAAATAGTAGATTGAGGTTGGAATATTAGGATATTAAAATATTAGGACATTAAAATATTAAAATATTAAAACATTAAAATATTAAAATATTAAATATTAAAATATAGTACATTTGCTTCAAATTAGATTTTAAGGGCACATTTTGATTATGGCTTAGATCTTATAAATAGAAGTTAATCTTTCAAATAACAATTTAAGTCCAATTCCAAGTTTAGGCCTTGTGGAGTCAGGGTACCTAGTTGGAAAATCCACTTCCCTTCTCTTTTTAGGACTTCATTATGAAGGTCCCCTCCTCTCCAATTTTTGGAAACCTGATCTATACCCATGAATTTGAAATCCTTAAGATTGGCATTATTACAGGTAGCAAAATGTTTTGGCACTGGAAGGTCTTTATTACGATCCTTGTCGTGGTGCTCAATTGACAGGATATGCTCTCTTATCCTATCACGTAGGGGCCTTTCCGATTCCCCTACGTATTGAGCCCCACATTTACATTCTATGACATAAATTACATTTCTATCTGTACATCGAATCATTTGTTGAATTTTAAAAGTTTCTCCTGTGATATTAGATTTTACCTCTTTTTTCTTCATTCCATATTGACAGGACTTACACTTATGGCATGGGTAATACCCTTTAAGGTCTTTTCCCCATAAGTCCTTTTTCTTTTTTTCTTGTTTTCTTTTTAGATCTGAAGGGGCAAGTCTCATTTTAAGATTTTTTGCTTTTTTATATACAATTTGTGGTTTATCTGGTATAAGTGGACCTATCTTCTCATCTGATTTTAAAATACTCCAATGTTTCCTTAGAATTTTTTCTATTATATTTTTATTGCCACTATATGTTGTAATAAATGGTAAAAACATTGCTTCATTTATTTTATTTCTCTTAGTTAAATCAGTTTGTTTTCCCTTTAGGATTAGGTCTCGGTCTAAATCACGTACATTTCCTATTGTTTTGTTTAAGATGTCGCTATCATAGCCCCTATTGATAAACTTCTCTTTTAAAATATTTGACTGTATATCATAATCATGTAGGGTACTGCAGTTCTTTCTAATTCGTACGAACTGTCCCTTTGTGATGTTTTCCTTCCATTGTTTGTGGTGGCAACTTAATTGATGTATGTAGTTATTAGCGTCCACCTGTTTAAAATGTGTTTTTGAAAGTAACTTACTGCCATTTACAAATATTTCTAAATCTAAAAATTGTATATTAGTTTGACTCTTAGCACATGTAAATTTTAAATTTTTAACATTTGTATTCATGGATTTAATAAACTCATTTAGACCCTCCTCACTACCGTGCCAAATCATGAAGATATCATCTATGTACCGCCGATAGGTAACCAGGCCTGACCCCAGCACGCTATCTGTTAGGAAATCTTTTTCCCATAAACCCATAAACAGATTGGCGTAGCTGGGGGCAAACCTGGTCCCCATGGCGGTACCTTGCTGTTGGTTATAAAAGACATCCATAAAAGTAAAATAATTATGATTTAAAATATATTCTATACAATTTAAAATAAAACCCTTTTGTTCTTCTGGTAATGACTTATCTAAGTCTAGGAAATATTTAACAGCTCTCAGGCCATCCTTATGTGCTATGCACGTGTACAAGGATGTAACGTCACAAGTGACAAGAAAATCTCCTTCCTTCCACTCTATGTCTTTTATTAAATTTAGTATGTCTTTGGAATCCTTTAAATAAGAGGGTAAAGTTTTAACATGTTCTTGCAAGAATAAGTCTATATACTCAGATAAATTTGAGGTTATGGAACCAATCCCCGAAATTATTGGCCTTCCTGGGGGGTTTATGAGGGACTTATGTATTTTTGGTAAACTATATAAAATAGGTATCCTTGGATGTTTTGGCAATAGATATAGCATTTCTTTTTCTGTTAGTATCCCTATGTTATTTCCCGAATTCAATAATTCTTTAAGAGAGTCGGTATATTCATCTGTGGGGTTTTTTTCAAGTTTTTTATATGTGATATTATCTCCCAAAATTTCTTGACACATATTGATATATTGTTCCTTGTCTAAGACGACAATCCCCCCGCCCTTATCGGCCGGTTTAATTATTAGGTTGTCATCTTTTTCTAATTCTTTAATGGTATTTAGTTGTTTTTTACTTAAATTGTTCCTTAGTTTACCTATTTTTGTTTTATTAATATTTTCAATCTCCTTTAATATTAATTTTTCAAATGTTTCTATCTGCGGCCCTTTGTCATATTTTGGGTAAAAGCAGGATTTTTCTCTCAGTTTTGTGTGTTTAAATTTTTCTTGTGTTACACTTTCCTGTCTTAATTCTGGTTCATTCCTTATAAACCATCTTTTAACTGTTAATTTACGGATAAATTTATGAGCATCTATGTAAGTTCCAAATTTATCTAATTTAGCAGTAGGGGCAAAGGTAAGCCCTTTGCTGAGAATTTGCTCTTGGGATTTGTTAAGTATTTTACCACTTAGATTAAAAATACCATTCCCACCCTTATTTTCTTGACTTATGTTCTTTTTGTCTTTTTCTGTCCTTCTTGATCCTCCTCTACTTCCTCTCTTTCTGATGACCTTCTTTTTCTTCCTTCCCTTTGGGGTAATTGTTTTGTGTTTTTTATTTGGCCTAATTCTAAAAAAGAGGAGGAAGATAAAGAAGAAGCGGAGGATGATTTATCTCCATTTTCTAAGTGTTTCTTTTTTTCTTTCACTTTCTGGCCTATCGGGGTGTTACATTCTGAATTAGTTTTTGTTGGATCCAGTATTTCAAATCTATTTGAGGTGGGGAGAGGACCCTGCCCCCCATTTCTATTTAAATTGGGTGTTGGTCTCCAATCATGATCTTTATATCTATCAGAATTCCCATAATTTCCATAATTTCTATTCCTATAGTTCTGTTGCCTCCAATTGTCTCTACTTTCAAATTCAAAATTTCTTCCTCTATCCTCATTGTAAAATCTATTCGATCCATTCATAAAATATGATGTTCTATTTTCGTTTTGGTTAGAATAATTTCTATTGTGATTATAACCTTCATTAAAACTACCTCCAACAAAATTTCTCCTATCATAATGACCTTCATTAAAATTAGTTCTGACAAAATTTCCTCTATTTTGGTAATTGTTAACCCTATTCCAATTGTTCTGATAATGCCTTGGTTCAGCACCTCTGGAATAGTTATAATAATAATTATTACCATTTCTTTTGTTAGATTCAATTATTTGGGAGTTAGATGATGAACTCTGCTTATTATCACTGTTTTTCTGTTGTTCATTAGTAAACTGCCCCGCAGTATCCTTACTGGCCTCATTCTTTTCATTATATCTCCATCTATGTGAAATATATTTATCCTTATCTGGTTTACTCTCGTGAGACAAATAGTCATCACGGTCTCTTTCGAATTTCCTAATTTTTAATGCCAAAATTTCTTCCTTTGTCTTGTCCATTAGGGCCTTTATCTCTTTCTCTTTAATTTTATATTCTTCCAGCTCTTTATATTCATTAATTTTTTCTTCCAAGAGACGAATTTCTATTTCTAGTTGTTTTAAAATTTCGCCTCTGTGGTCCTTAATTAGTCTCATTAGTTTAAAAGAAGCCTCTTCTAATATTTCATTCCACTTGTTTTTAAAATCAGCCTCTTCGACTTTAAAAGAACATTCTTTTTTTATTCTTAACCCTCTTGGGACTCTTTTATGTTCCAAGTATTTTTCAATAAAGATATATTCTGTTCTATGTTTAAATTCTGCTATCATTTTAGTTTGTAGTTCTTTCATTAATTCTACTAATAAATCCAGCTTTTCAGTAGTGATTGCTGTTTCTACATGTAATTTATCATTAGAAAGCATATTATATATATCTTTATAAAGATTAGTTCTGTATTCAAAAACATTGTTTTCATTATTAGTATCTACCATACTCACTGCTGCAGGTGGCTATTATAGGGGATTTTGAACAACAAGTAAAATTTTGAAAAAAATAGCCTCTGCGCTGTGAGTATTTACACAAAGCTGCTAAAAATAAATATAAGGAATCCCCAAACTCCTTAATAAAATTAGGACTAGAGTAATCACTTTAACTACAAACTGTAGCTAAGTGATAAGTTATTTAGCTGCGCTATCCAAAGATAGCTTAATGAGTGTAGTATACTAATATCTAGGTAATCCTATATTAGCACAACTATATCAAATGTATTTAAAAATGTATTTATTACAATGCGAAAAAACAGAAAATTAAAATCAAATCAATGCAAGCATATAATGATTAGACCATTTAAATACACACAATAAATGGATAATATGCAGGACATATAAAGCATAACATATAAAGCATACAAACGAGACCAATGGGATGATGTTGATGAGATGATATGGTTCCAATGTAATAGATTGTGGCATATGTGGCAAGCCGTATTAGTAAAGCAGACACATGTGTTTAATAAACACAGCGATGTTAGCAAGGTTAGCGTTTTACTTTTTCTTTCCCAAAGTTGCAGAGTTGGCCAAACTGCAGAATAGAGGCGAGAAGAATGGACAAGAAAATCCTTTTACAAACACAAAATGAGTTCAAATTGGCAAGGTGTTTACTAATACTTACACCGGAAGCCAAGTGATGTTCCTCTGTGTTTGTTTGTTCCTCCAGGCGGCAAATTTCAAACGGTCCTGTGCTTCCCTGGAGAGATCAAGTTACACAGCTTAGGAGAATGTTTGCGGCAGTCAGTACAATGTGGCTACGGAAGCCCAAGTAGTCCAGTATTAGAGTAACGCGTTTCGGCTGTGCGCAGCCTTTCTCAAACTCAATACTGTTGTGAATGGGACGATGGTATTTATTTACTCGTCTTAAAGGGATAGATGCACCCACTTTTTTCTTTTTTTCTTTTCTTTAGTTTGCAGAATATAAATGTCCAACATATAATAACAGTGCAATTTTTCTATGGGGATATATTGTACATTAAAAGACAAAGTCCTGGTAACATATTTTATATAAAGAACAACACATAAAATTAATGGATAAAGAACATCGTTAAAACATCCAAAGAGAGATACCAAATGTAGTATGTTAAAATTACATTGTTTTTGGATAAAGGATCGCACTAATTCTAAGCTTAACCTTCAAATCTTTCTTATATCAAAACTACATGTAGAAAACTTAAAAGGGGAATTTATTAGATTGTATAGATCATAAAAAATATATTTTAAAACTTATAGAATAGATAAAACTAATTATTTAAGATATTGATAAGTCTTACTCAGATTACACACTTATCTGCATATGTATATACATATGGATCCATACGTATATCCATATACACATATTCCTAATAAGTATATTTATTGTTATTATTTTATACTCCTCAATTTCAAATAGTAGATTGAGGTTGGAATATTAGGATATTAAAATATTAGGACATTAAAATATTAAAATATTAAAACATTAAAATATTAAAATATTAAATATTAAAATATAGTACATTTGCTTCAAATTAGATTTTAAGGGCACATTTTGATTATGGCTTAGATCTTATAAATAGAAGTTAATCTTTCAAATAACAATTTAAGTCCAATTCCAAGTTTAGGCCTTGTGGAGTCAGGGTACCTAGTTGGAAAATCCACTTCCCTTCTCTTTTTAGGACTTCATTATGAAGGTCCCCTCCTCTCCAATTTTTGGAAACCTGATCTATACCCATGAATTTGAAATCCTTAAGATTGGCATTATTACAGGTAGCAAAATGTTTTGGCACTGGAAGGTCTTTATTACGATCCTTGTCGTGGTGCTCAATTGACAGGATATGCTCTCTTATCCTATCACGTAGGGGCCTTTCCGATTCCCCTACGTATTGAGCCCCACATTTACATTCTATGACATAAATTACATTTCTATCTGTACATCGAATCATTTGTTGAATTTTAAAAGTTTCTCCTGTGATATTAGATTTTACCTCTTTTTTCTTCATTCCATATTGACAGGACTTACACTTATGGCATGGGTAATACCCTTTAAGGTCTTTTCCCCATAAGTCCTTTTTCTTTTTTTCTTGTTTTCTTTTTAGATCTGAAGGGGCAAGTCTCATTTTAAGATTTTTTGCTTTTTTATATACAATTTGTGGTTTATCTGGTATAAGTGGACCTATCTTCTCATCTGATTTTAAAATACAGTTATAGTGGAAACCTAACCAGTCCTGGAACAAGGGCAAGCAGGCCAGGAAACCTGCTGCTGCCCCTAAGACAGCATGAAGTGAGGGCCCCCGATCCGGGAACGGATCTAGTGGGGGGCAGACTCTCTCTCTTCGCCCAGGCTTGGGCAAGAGATGTCCAGGATCCCTGGGCGTTAGAGATCATATCTCAGGGATATCTTCTGGACTTCAAAGCCTCTCCCCCAAAAGGGAGATTTCATCTTTCAAGGTTGTCAACAAACCAGATAAAGAAAGAGGCGTTTCTACGCTGTGTACAAGATCTTTTACTAATGGGAGTGATCCATCCGGTTCCGCGGTCGGAACACGGACAAGGGTTTTACTCAAATCTGTTTGTGGTTCCCAAGAAAGAAGGAACCTTCAGACCAATCTTGGATTTAAAGATCCTAAACAAATTCCTAAGAGTTCCATCGTTCAAAATGGAAACTATTCGGACAATCTTACCCATGATCCAAAAGGGTCAGTACATGACCACAGTGGATTTAAAGGATGCCTACCTTCATATACCGATTCACAAAGATCATTTCCGGTATCTAAGGTTTGCCTTCCTAGACAGGCATTACCAGTTTGTAGCTCTTCCATTCGGGTTGGCTACGGCTCCAAGAATCTTCACAAAGGTTCTGGGCTCTCTTCTGGCGGTGCTAAGACCGCGAGGAATTTCGGTGGCTCCGTATCTAGACGACATTCTGATACAAGCGTCAAGCTTTCAAACTGCCAGGTCTCATACAGAGTTAGTACTGGCATTTCTAAGGTCGCATTGGTGGAAGGTGAACGAAGATAAGAGTTCTCTCTTACCACTCACAAGGGTTCCCTTCTTGGGGACTCTTATAGATTCTGCAGAAATGAAGATTTACCTGACAGAAGATAGGTTAACGAAGCTTCAAAATGCTTGCCGTGTCCTTCATTCCATTCAACACCCGTCAGTGGCTCAATGCATGGAGGTAATCGGCTTAATGGTTGCGGCAATGGACATAGTACCCTTTGCACGCCTACATCTCAGACCGCTGCAATTGTGCATGCTAAGTCAGTGGAATGGGGATTACTCAGAGTTGTCCCCTACTCTGAATCTGGATCAAGAGACCAGAAATTCTCTTCTATGGTGGCTTTCTCGGCCACATCTGTCCAGGGGGATGCCATTCAGCAGACCAGATTGGACAATTGTAACAACAGACGCCAGCCTACTAGGTTGGGGCGCTGTCTGGAATTCCCTGAAGGCTCAGGGATCATGGACTCAGGAGGAGAGTCTCCTTCCAATAAACATTCTGGAATTGAGAGCAGTTCTCAATGCCCTTCTGGCTTGGCCTCAGTTAACAACTCGGGGGTTCATCAGGTTTCAGTCAGACAACATCACGACTGTAGCTTACATCAACCATCAAGGAGGGACAAGAAGCTCCCTAGCGATGATGGAAGTATCAAAGATAATTCGTTGGGCAGAGTCTCACTCTTGCCACCTGTCAGCGATCCACATTCCTGGAGTGGAGAACTGGGAGGCGGATTTCCTAAGTCGTCAGACTTTTCATCCGGGGGAGTGGGAACTTCATCCGGAGATCTTTGCCCAAATACTTCGACTTTGGGGCAAACCAGAGATAGATCTGATGGCGTCTCGCCAGAACGCCAAGCTTCCTTGTTACGGGTCCAGGTCCAGGGACCCGGGAGCAGTCCTGGTAGATGCTTTGACAGCACCTTGGACCTTCGGGATGGCCTATGTGTTTCCACCCTTCCAGATGCTTCCTCGATTGATTGCCAGGATCAAACAGGAGAGAGCATCTGTGATTCTGATAGCGCCTGCGTGGCCACGCAGGACCTGGTATGCAGATCTAGTGGACATGTCCACCTTGGTCTCTGCCTCTGAGACAGGACCTTCTAATTCAGGGTCCTTTCAAACATCAAAATCTAATTTCTCTGAAGCTGACTGCTTGGAAATTGAACGCTTGATTTTATCAAAGCGGGGTTTTTCGGAGTCAGTTATTGATACCTTAATACAGGCTAGGAAGCCTGTTACCAGAAAGATTTACCATAAAATATGGCGTAAATACTTACATTGGTGCGAATCCAAGAGTTACTCATGGAGTAGGATTCCTAGGATATTGTCTTTTCTACAAGAAGGTTTAGAAAAGGGTTTATCTGCTAGTTCCTTAAAGGGACAGATCTCAGCTTTGTCCATTCTTTTACACAAACGTCTGTCAGAAGTTCCAGACGTTCAGGCTTTTTGCCAGGCTTTGGCCAGGATTAAGCCTGTGTTTAAAACTGTTGCTCCACCATGGAGCTTAAACTTAGTTCTTAACGTTTTACAGGGTGTTCCGTTTGAACCCCTTCATTCCATTGATATCAAGCTGTTATCTTGGAAAGTTCTGTTTTTGATGGCTATTTCCTCGGCTCGTAGAGTCTCTGAGTTATCAGCCTTACATTGTGATTCCCCGTATCTGATTTTTCATTCAGATAAGGTATTTCTGCATACTAAACCTGGGTTTTTGCCTAAGGTTGTCACTAACAAGAATATCAATCAAGAGATTGTTGTGCCATCATTGTGTCCTAACCCTTCTTCAAAGAAGGAACGACTTCTGCACAATCTAGATGTAGTCCGTGCCCTGAAATTTTATTTGCAGGCAACTAAAGATTTTCGCCAAACTTCTTCCCTGTTTGTCGTTTTATTCTGGACAGAGGAGAGGTCAAAAAGCTTCTGCTACCTCTCTCTCTTTTTGGCTTCGTAGCATAATACGTTTAGCCTATGAGACTGCTGGACAGCAGCCTCCTGAAAGAATTACAGCTCATTCCACTAGAGCTGTGGCTTCCACTTGGGCCTTTAAGAACGAGGCCTCTGTTGAACAGATTTGTAAGGCTGCAACTTGGTCTTCTCTTCATACTTTTTCCAAATTTTACAAATTTGACACTTTTGCTTCTTCGGAGGCTGTTTTTGGGAGAAAGGTTCTTCAGGCAGTGGTTCCTTCCGTATAAAGATCCTGCCTGTCCCTCCCGTCATCCGTGTACTTTAGCTTTGGTATTGGTATCCCAGAAGTAATGATGACCCGTGGACTGACTACACTTAACAGGAGAAAACATAATTTATGCTTACCTGATAAATTCCTTTCTCCTGTAGTGTAGTCAGTCCACGGCCCGCCCTGTTTTTTATGGCAGGTCTAAATTTTTAAATTATACTCCAGTCACCACTGCACCCTATAGTTTCTCCTTTCTCGTTTGGTTCTCGGTCGAATGACTGGGTGTGACGTAGAGGGGAGGAGCTATATAGCAGCTCTGCTTGGGTGATCCTCTTGCACTTCCTGTTGGGGAGGAGTTAATATCCCAGAAGTAATGATGACCCGTGGACTGACTACACTACAGGAGAAAGGAATTTATCAGGTAAGCATAAATTATGTTTTATTGCTCTCTAGCGATGTTAGTGCACCATAGTGCTACCATTTCTCAGCTCCACTTGAAATCCAGGCCATAGTATTTAAAGGGGCTAACTTGTAAATGTTTAATAACAAGACAGCTTGCAGCAAGTTATGCTGAAATATCTAGTTTTGTGAAGCAGGAAAATGATAGTAATTGTATATTATCACTTACAACAACTGTGTCATCTTTCTCTACATTATCAGCCTGGGGTCCCACTTGAGTCCAAATGGCACTGAATGTTACATCAGCTCAGACATGTTTTATTTGGAGGTTCATTTGGATCCAGAAGGTCAACTGCGTGATGTTACAGTCGCCCACCATGGAGAGAATCCTGTGGTATGTCATGGGACAGCTTATTCAGTTGAATAATTTTACTTCTAGAATTACAGGGACAATTTACACACACAAAAAAAAGGTTTTGTCAAGCAAATGTTAGAGACATTTTTAGCTATGTTAAAATATTTTGTGTGATCATTGTTAAAGGAACACTGTACCCAAAAAATTTCTTTTGTGATTCAGATTGAGCATGAAATTATAAGCAACTTTCTGATTTACTCCTATTATCAAATTTTTTTCATTCTCTTGGTATCTTTATTTGAAATGCAAGAATGTAAGTTTAGATGCCGGCCCATTTTTGGTGAACAACCTGGGTTGTCCTTGCTGATTGGTGGATAAATTCATCCACCAATAAAAAAGTGCTGTCCAGAGTACTGAAACCAAAAAAAAGCTTAGATGCCTTCTTTTTCAAATAATGATAGCAAGAGAACGAAGAAAAATTGATAATAGGAGTAAATTAGAAAGTTGCTTAAAATTGCATGCTCTTTCTGAATTACAAAAGAAAAAATTGTGTTCAGTGTCCCTTTAAGTAAAGACTGTTTACATTCAAATTAGCAGGAAGTACACAACTAATTATTGTTCTCTTTTATGTTAAACAGACAAAAAAACAAAGTACATTTTGATGATCCAAATAATACATGGCATTTATATATATTCAGCATTAGATCCTTCCTTGTCCTGGTGATTAAATATTCAACACTTCTGAAAGTGTCTTATAAGAACGCAGAGGGGCAGAAGTCACATTTAAAATACACAGCTTTGCACTTTATTTCACAAGAGGCATTTTCTGCAGTTTACATGCATTTGCAAAAATGCTTCTGGTAGAAGTTATCACAGATTCTGTATCAGACGTGAAATGCGTTGCACATGCACCTACCACCATATGCTCACTGTGTTTCCTGCATTGTAAAAGTTACTGCAAAACCTATTATGA
>NC_069499.1:1117808448-1117916498 GCF_027579735.1 Bombina bombina | reverse complement strand
CTTCTGTTGAACAGATTTGCAAGGCGGCGACTTGGTCTTCACTTCATACCTTTTCAAAATTCTATAAATTTTATACTTTTGCTTCTTCGGAGGCTATTTTTGGGAGAAAGGTTTTACAGGCAGTGGTACCTTCCGTTTAAGTACCTGCCTTGTCCCTCCCTTCATCCGTGTACTTTAGCTTTGGTATTGGTATCCCACAAGTAATGGATGAACCGTGGACTGGATACACCTTACAAGAGAAAACATAATTTATTCTTACCTGATAAATTTATTTCTCTTGTGGTGTATCCAGTCCACGGCCCGCCCTGTCATTACAATAATACAATAATCTGGAGTTTAGAGATCAGATTCGTGACAATCACTGTTTCATTTCTTTGTATCTTACCAATTGTTATAAATATTGCGATAACATACATTGTTGTAAAACCAGCACTCTTTATGTATTTATTTGTTTGTTGCTAATATACACAATGAAACTATAAGTAAGTCGTATCCATAATAATTATTTATACTACAGCTTCATACTGCACAATACTGCTTCAATTGTTTTTATATAGAAAATCACGCTAAAGAAAATAGGAGTTTTATGGTTGGCCAACCAGTGATATTTTCACAAATTGTTCTTTTAAAGATCCTGCTATTAAGATTGTATTTTTTAACGTATATGTTTTATGATCTTTTAATTATCTTAATAAATTTTCCTTATTGATTTGAATCATACATTGTCTCTAGATATCTTTCCTTATTGGGTAATTAAGCACAAGCGCTTTAGAGTCTTATCCACCCAAAAAATGGATATTATGCGTATATACCTTGAAGTTTTGAGATTACTTCTTTAGACTCGATAGTTTTTACCCCCACAGCGCATAGTTTATTAACCTAGCAACCAAACGAGAACATTTCTAACAGGACTTCTTGAACTGTAACTTTGACTAATAGTTTTGGCATGCTGTTGGGGGCAGGTGGGTATATTAATTCTGCTCCCTTTACTAAGTTTAAATGACTTTTATTAACGCATTTAAAATCCTCTCCCAAATACTGTGTTCCTTTAGTATCCAAATGCAAGCCATATCTCTTAAATAACCTAGTATCTTGCCAAACCGAGCTATAATGGCCAATAAAACCAAATCCTCTTTCCCTTCACCACTTTTTTAACCTTGAATGAAATTTTATTATCTGCTCCATCTTTCCTTCTTCCTGTCCATACACAGGTAAAATAGAAGAAAATGATACAGTTTATGCTACATGCATTGTCTAGGTCACAAAACTATTTCTGAACAGACGCAACATAATTACCAGCCAGATCATTTGTTCCTAAATGAACAATCACATCTAACTCACTTTCCTTTCTTGCTGCCTTAAAGGGACAGTCTACACCAGAATTTTTATTGTTTTAAAAGATAGATAATCCCTTTATTACCCATTCCCCAGTTTTGCATAACCAACACAGTTATATTAATATACTTTTAACCTCTGTTATTATCTTGTATCTAAGCCTCTGCAAACTGCCCCCTTATTTCAGTTCTTTTGACAGACTTGCAGTTTAGCCAATCAGTGCATGCTCCCAGATAACTTCACGTGCACGAGCACAGTGTTATCTATATTAAATAAGTGAACTAACACCCTCTAGTGGTAAAAAACTGTTAAAATGCATTCTGAAAAGAGGTGGCCTTCAAGGTCTAAGAAATTAGCATATGAACCTCCTAGGTTAAGCTTTCAACTAAGAATACCAAGAGAACAAAGCAAAATTGGTGATAAAAGTAAATTGGAAAATTGTTTAAAATGACATGCCCTATCTGAATCATGAAAGTTTATTTTGGCCTAGACTGTCCCTTTAAAAAGAGAGAGTGTACTGTAAAATTATTTTTTTCTTAATGTATTTTTCAATTACTTGTTATACCACCTGCAGAGTATAGCATCTGAGGGAAATGGCTTATTTAGATTTATTTATGTATATTAAATAGCTGGTTTTGTTCTTTGAAACCACAATGCATTAAAATTGGTTGAGCATGCTGGTAAAATCAGATTTCATAATTTCTCACTTTCTGTACACATCCTTCCTTATCTATTTGTCTGTATACCAAAGCCCTATACTTAGAGAGAAAATGGAAAATTAAAATGTTATTACTTATCTCCCTTACATCCCAGTAGGAGTGTAATTTCTTCTGCTGGCTGTGTTTACATAGCTTGTCAATAGCCTATATTTAAGTATAGAAACTTTCAGTATAGGTAGGGATACCACAGGCTAAATCAGCAGTTTCAAATACCGAAAGAATGGTAAAGGAGATATTTGTAATATTAATATACTTAGTCAGGTAAAATGCAGTAGCACCTGGAAGACATCTAACTTCCCTCATTTCTCCTTTACTTTCAGCGAAAAATACTAGATATGTGCATTCCGATCCTTCGTTTGGATCCAAATGTGGAAGTAGGCGGCCGCTCATGCCATTTGAATCTTTTCGGAGCCTGATTTATTCTTGAGAACGAGCGCCACACTAAGATATGGATTTGCACAGATCTTAGTGTGGTGATCTTTCACAAGAATAAAATTGGCTAAAAAAGAGCTGAACGGCACAAGCTGCTGCCTACTTCCTTGTTTGGATTCTTACGAAGGATTGGAATGCACATATCTACTAAATACACATTCCTCAAATTGGAAGCACCCACTAACAGTCTCTTCCTCAAAAGCACATCTGCAGTTCTTACCTGTGTTTTGCTACATTGAGATTCTCAGCTACCAATAAATTTGGCTTAGCTGTTACAGCTTCAGAAGCCTCAGGAACGGCAATCTCCTTATCACAGGTGGATTCAGCAAGAGCAGCATAGGAGTTTTGCAAGTGCAGTGGTTGAGGGCAATGCTTTTGGTCTACTGCTCACACTCTTCCAGAGCCTGCAGTAATCCATCTGCCTATTCTTGTTAATCTTAGGGGCAGAGGTGTTACTTCCTGAGGCAGCTTTATAGAGATGACAGACGTATAACTTACCTTAGCTTTAACGGCAAAATGTAGCACAATTAAAAAAGTGCAAAGCACCCATTACTCAATCAAGACATTTAAACTTGTAAACACTACATTTTTTTGGCTTCAGCAAGTGCATAGTTCTTTGTAGCTGAATTTCATCCCACAAGGAGTGTGGATTTAAGAAAATGACAGTATTTTTATAAGATAAGATTTGAATTCTTCCTTCCTGTGGAGGTAAAAGTCACCTTTTTTTTTATCTTTTATGTCTCTACAGAGCTGCCCGGAGCTGGTTCAGCAGTTAAGGTTTGTTCTCCTGGCTACACTACTGGGCTGCTATACCTCATGTTCTCTCTTTCAATATTGACCATACACCATGATTATTTGTTTCCTTAAGTTACAAACAACTACTTTTGTAGACTATTTTTTGTATTCAGTCTATTATTCAGAGAATTAACACACTCAAAAATACTCAAACATTATGGGTTTCTAAACTTAAAGGGATATGAAACCTAACAATTCTCTTTTGTTATTCAGTAAGAGCATACAATTATTATTGTTTTTTTTTCAATTTACTTCTGTTATCAAATTTACTTTGTTTCCATGGTGTTCTATGTTGAAGAGATACATAGGTTGGTGCCTGCTGCACTACATGGCAGGAAATAGTGCCCACATCTAGTGCTCTTGCCAATGGATAATATTTTTTGCAAAACTAATGCCATATAATGCTCCAGACATGTGCATGCTCCTGAGCTTAGGTCCCTGCTTTTCAACAATAGATACCAAGAGAATGAAGAAAATTGAATAATATATGTAAATTAGAAAGATGTTTACAATTGCATGATCTATCTGAACCATGAAAAAAAAAATGGGGATTTGATGTCCCTTTAATATTATTATTGCATTCATTTGGGGTAACAAAAAACCCAGAGTTAGTAAACATTCCCTTTTTGCAGCTCTAGAGAGGAAAATTATACTATAATGCTGTCACTTTACAACAGATGCTTGATTGGCAGGGCTCTAACAATAAGAAAGGCTGGGTGCCAATCAATTCATATAAACTGTACATAAATCACAGCATGTAGGAGTCTTATGATGGGTTCTGATAGAAAGTAGACCAGGTCCTGTAAAACTTTAGATATTCAATGTCGTCTTTTTTCCTCATGGGTGTAAATTATAAAAATTTACAAGGTGGGTGCACCAGGCAGAGCGTTAAGGTAACTCTTAGTACTTATCAAAGGGAGGACACAGGAAATGTGTGAAATACCTATGCTTAACAAAGCAGTGATTATACATTAATACAAATTCTTGAGATGAACACTAAACTTAGCTGGTACCTTATTCCTGCTTGAATGATAGTGATATACAGTGGGGCTCTGGAGGATGTTAGATGGGATGTGGAGAATATGAATCATTAATTCACATTTGGTGCCAATGCAAATTCATTTGAATTCTATGGAAAGGGAGTAGAACATTTCAAAAAAATATTTACAAACCCATTTACCCTCACTCCTAAAATAGCTTTATTAGACAATCTCCCAAAGAGATTTTGGAAATTGAGGACAGGTCTTTTGCAAATTGGGATAAACGGAGCAAAGGCATTGGAAAACATCAATAAAACCAATAAAACAGAACTAGGGAATTACTTTCTTTAGAAGAGTATGGTTTCTTGAAACGCAACGAACATGCCTATCTCTTAGATGTTAAATTCTCCTGGGAACAAGCTGCAGTAGATAATTAACCCAACCAAAGTACACTATAGTTAGGTATTTACGCATTACAGCACTGTAACATTTTCAGACTTCCCTAACACAATACCCAGAAGCTCATGAGATGATGCCACCTCTCCCCCTTCCTTTCCCTATCCATCATGCCCCAATTTTCTCCCCCTACTATTTTTCGTCCCTGTTGCACGCCTCCTTCTCTTACCCTTTAAAATTACAAAGCCCTCAAATGTATTTCTATATACTGTCAAGTAAAAAGAAGAGTGTAAATAAAACTATTGTTTTAAAGGGATATGAAACACAAACTTTATTTAATATGCTTCAAATAGAGCATGCAATTTTAAACAACTTTCTAATTTACTTCTATTATCAAACTTGTTTGTTCTCTTGATATCTTTTGATGAAAAGCAGTGATGTAAGCTCATGAACGTGTCTGGGGCACTATACAGCAAACGTTTTGCAAGAATGTTGTACATGAGCAAGAACACTAGATGGCAGCACTATTTCTTGCCATGTAGTGCTCCAAACACCTACCTAGGTATCTTTTTTTTTTTTTTTTTAAACATTTTTATTGAAAATCATTGTATAACAATGATGTAAATGAGTTTTACAGCAAGGGTTACAATATAAAGTGATATACGTAACATAACATGCCAACCTTCCATTGTATCATATAATCAAGCATTAACTTATTTATCACATCTCAAAATATTGTTTATAAAAAGGACAGAAAGTTTCACAGTAGTCCGGGAAGTCTATAGTTTAACGTGGGATGTACTTTTCTTTCATGTAATTGGCAAGAGTCCATGAGCTAGTGGCGTATGGGATATACAATCCTACCAGGAGGGGAAAAGTTTCCCAAACTTTAAAATGCCTATAAATACACCCCTCACCACACCCACAATTCAGTTTTACAAACTTTGCCTCCTATGGAGGTGGTGAAGTAAGTTTGTGCTTAGATTCTACGTTGATATGCGCTTCTCAGCATTTTGAAGCCCGATTCCTCTCAGAATACAGCTAATCTCCTACCTCCCTTATTCAGATCGACGATATACTCTCATATTCCATTACCTCTACTGATAACTGTTTCAGTACTGGTTTGGCTATCTGATATATGTGGATGGGTGTCTTTTGGTAAGTATGTTTTTATTACTTAAGACACTCTCAGCTATGGTTTGGCACTTTATGTATTAATATAAAGTTCTAAATATATGTATTGTACTTTTATTTGCCATGAGTCAGGTTTATGTATATTTCCTTTTGCAGACTGTCAGTTTCATATTTTTTCTTACCTGGGGTATAGTCTTTTTTCTATTGACTGTTTTCTCTTTAAATTTCGCGGGCAAAATTAGGCTCGCGAAGGCGCAAAATGCCGAAGTTTATTGCGTCATTCTTGGCGCAAAGTTACGTCCGATGACGCAAATTCATCATTTCCGGCGTCTTAGTTGACGCTGAGTTCCTTGCTCAAGGTTGCGTCGTCAATGACACGAGTGTGTCATTTCTGGATGTTGTTAGCGCCAAAAAAATTTCAATTACGTTGTGCGTCATACTTGACGCCAAATAATTTCATTATTTAAAACCCCATGTGCCTCTTGCTTTTTTCTATGTTAGAGGGCTATGCTTTTTTCATTTTTTTCCCATTCCTGAAACTGTCATATAAGGAAATTGTAATTTTGCTTTATATGTTGTTTTTTCTCTTACATTTTGCAAGATGTCTCAATCTGATTCTGTCTCAGAAACCACTGTTGGAACCCTGCTGAATGATAACAGTTCTACCAAAGCTAAGTGCATTTGTTGTAAATTTGTGGAGATTATATCTCCATCTGTGGTATGTAATAGTTGTCATGATAAGCTCTTACATGCAGAGAATGTGTCCATCACTAATAGTATTATGCCTGTTGTTCCTTCAACATATAATTTACAATATATACCTGTGAATATAAAAGATTTTATTGCTGATGCGATTCAGAAGGCTTTGTCTGCCATCCTTCCTTCTAATAAACCCAAATAGTCTTTTAAAACTTTTCATAAAGTTGATGAAATTTCTAATGACCGACAACATACTGATATATCCTCATCTGTCAAGGATCTATCTCATTCAGAAGATCCTTCCTCAGATATTGACACTGACAAATCTACTTATTTATTTAAAATGGAGTTTATTTGTTACTTGTTAAAAGAAGTGTTGATTACATTGGATATTGAGGAAACTAATCCTCTTGATATTAAAACTAGTAAACATTTAAATTCTGTTTATAAACCTCCTGTGGTTACTCCAGAAGTTTTTCCAGTTCCTGATGCTATTTCTGATATGATTTCTAAGGAATGGAATAGGCCTGGTACTTCTTTTATTCCTTCTTCAAGGTTTAAAAGATTGTATCCTTTGCCAGCAGTTAGATTGGAGTTTTGGGAAAAGATCCCCAAAGTTGATGGGGCTATTTCTATTCTTGCCAAATGTACTACTATTCCTTTGGAAGATAGTATTTCTTTTAAAGACCCTTTAGATAGGAAACTTGAATCTTATCTAAGGAAAGCTTATTTATATTCTGGTCATCTCCTCAGGCCTGCCATTTCTATGGCTGATGTTGCAGCTGCATCAACTTTTTGGTTGGAAAGTTTAGCGCAACAGGAAACGGATCCTGATTTGTCTAACATTGTTCGCTTGCTTCAACATACTAATCATTTTATTTGTGATGCCATTTTTGATATCCTCAAAATTGATGTTAAATCTATGCGTTTAGCTATTTTAGCTAGAAGAGCTTTGTGGCTTAAATATTGGAATTCTGACATGGTATCTAAGTCTAGATTACTATCTCTTTCTTTCCAAGGTAATACGTTATTTGGTTCTGAGTTGGATTCGATTATTTCAACTGTCACTGGGGGGAAGGGAGTTTTTTTGCCTCAGGATAAAAGACCTAAGGTAAATCTAAAGCTTCTTTCCTCTTTCGTTCCTTTCGACAAAATAAGGAACAGAAACCTAATCCTTCCCCCAAAGAATCTGGTTCCAATTCGAAACCTTCTTCAAGTTGGAGTAAATCCAAACCGTTTAAGAAACCAAAGCCAGCCTCCAAGTCTGCATGAAGGTGCGGCCCTCATTCCAGCTCAGCTGGTAGGGGGCAGATTAAGATTCTTCCAAAACATTTGGGAAGATTCTGTTCAAAATCATTGGATTCAGATTATTGTCTCTCAAGGGTACCAAATAGGATTCAGAGTAAGACCTTCTGTGAGAATGTTTTTTCTCTCACGCATCCCAGTAAATCCAGTAAAGGATCAAGCTTTTCTGAAGTGTGTTTCAGACTGGAGCTTTCAGGGGTAATCATACCAGTTCCGTTTCAAGAACAGGGTCTGGGGTTTTTACAAATCTATTCATTAAATTCTTTCAGGCGAGTTCTGGATCTGAAATTTTGAATCGTTATGTAAGAGTGCCAACTTTCAAAATGGTGACTATAAGGACTATTCTGCCTTTTGTTCAGCAAGGGATTATATGTCCACAATAGACTTACAGGATGCTTATCTTCATATTCCGATTCATCCAGACCATTATCAGTTTCTGAGATTCTCTTTTCTAGGCAAGCATTACCAATTTGTCGCTCTTCCGTTTGGCCTAGCGACAGCTCCAAGAATCTTTTCGAAGGTTCTCGGTGCCCTACTCTCTGTAATCAGAGAACGGGATATTGCGGTATTTCTTTTTTTGGACGATATCTTGGTACTGGCTCAGTCTTTACATTCTGCAGAATCTCACATGAATCAACTAGTGTTGTTTCTTCAAAGACATGGTTGGAAGATCAATTTACCAAAAAGTTTTTTGAATCCTCAGACAAGGGTCACCTTTTTAGGTTTCCAGGTAGATTCAGTGTCCATGACTCTGTCTCTAACAGACAAGAGACGATTACAATTGGTTTCAGCTTGTCGAAACCTTCAGTATCAGTCATTCCCTTCAGTGGCTATGTGCATGGAAGTTTTAGGTCTCATGACTGCAGCATCGGACGCAATCCCCTTTTGCTTGTTTTCATATAAGACCTCTCCAGCTTTGTATGCTGAACCAATGGTGCAGGGATTATACAAAGATATCACAATTAATATCCTTAAATCCCAAGGTTCGACTCTCTCTGACTTGGTGGTTAGATCACCATCGTATAGTTCAAGGGGCCTCTTTTGTTCGTCCAACCTGGAATGTGCTCACAACAGATGCAAGTCTTTCAGGTTGGGGAGCTGTCTGGGGATCTCTGACAGCACAAGGGGTTTGGAAACCACAAGAGGCGAGGTTACCAATCAATATTTTAGAACTCCGTGCTATCTTCAGGGCTCTTCAGGTTTGGCCTCTGTTAAAGAGAGAAACGTTCATTTGTTTTCAGACAGACAATATCACAACTGTGGCATATGTCAATCATCAGGGTGGGACTCGCAGTCCCCAAGCCATGAGAGAAGTATCTCGGATACTTGCTTGGGCGGAATCCAGCTCCTGTCTAATTTCTGCAGTTCATATCCCAGGTATAGACAATTGGGAAGCTTATTATCTCAGCCATCAGACTTTACATCCGAGGGAGTGGTCGCTCCATCCAGATGTGTTTTCTCAGATTGTTCAGATGTGGGGTCTTCCAGAAATTGATCTGATGGCTTCCCATCTAAACAAGAAACTTCCCAGGTACCTGTCCAGGTCCAGGGATCCTCAGGCAGAAGCAGTGGATGCGTTAGCAGTTCCTTGGTGTTACCAACCTGCTTATATCTTCCCGCCTCTAGTTCTTCCAAAAGTGATTTCCAAAATCATCATGGAACAATTGTTTGTGTTTTTGGTAGCTCCAGCATGGCCTCACAGGTTTTGGTATGTGGATCTTGTTCGGATGTCCAGCTGCCAACCTTGCCACTTCTAGCAAGGCTAGACCTTCTGTCTCAAGGTCCGTTTTTCCATCAGGATCTCAAATCATTAAATTTGAAGGTATGAAAATTGAACGCCTAGTGCTTAGTCATAGAGGTTTCTCTGACTCATTGATTAATACTATGTTACAGACTCGTAAATATGTTTCTAGGAAGATTTATTATCAAGTTTGGAAGACTTATATTTCATGGTGTTCTTCTCATAAGTTCTCCTGGCATTCTTTTAGAATTACTAGAATTTTACAGTTTCTTCAGGATGGTTTGGATAAAGGTTTGTCTGCAAGTTCCTTAAAGGGACAAATCTCTGTTCTTTCAGTTTTATTTCACAGAAAGATTGCTAAGCTTCCTGATATTCACTGTTTTGTACAGGCTTTGGTCCATATCAAGCCTGTCATTAAATCAATCTCTCAAATTAATTTGGTTTTGAAGGCCTTACAGGCTCCTCCTTTTGAGCCTATGCATTCTTTGGACATTAAACTACTTTCTTGGAAAGTATTGTTCCTTTTGGCCATCTCTTCTGCTAGAAGAGTTTCTGAATTATCTGCTCTTTCTTGTGAATCTCCTTTTCTGATTTTTAATTAGGATAAGGTAGTTTTGCGGACTTCATTTAAATTCTTACCTAAGGTTGTAAATTCTAACAACATTAATAGAAAAATTGTTGTCCCTTCTTTGAGTCCTTATCCTAAGAATTCTTTGGAGAGATCCTTGCATTCTTTGGATGTGGTAAGAACTTTGAAATATTATGTGGAAACTACTAAAGATTTCAGGAAGACTTCTAGTCCATATGTTATCTTTTTGTTAGGGTTTTCCCCTGCTTTGTTTGCCATGTGCTGCTGGCTGCCATTTTACTCTCCTCTCTTGCTGACTCTGTGCATAGTGTGTGATGCTGCTCATTTCCTGCATGCCCTTTTTTGGCCAGACTTGTGTACATCATCCATGTGAGACAGGTTGCAGTCTCAGAATTGTGATATCATCACTTATTATTTAAAGGGCCTTTGTTCAGTATGCTTTGCCCTTGCATTGTCTCAGACCTGTTTGTGAGAGTTCCTGTGTATTACCTGGCTGTCTGACGTCCCTCCTGGTTCCTGATCCCTTGCTTGTTCCTGACTCTGCTGTTCTCCTTGTTCCTTATACAGGCTCGTCTGACCACTTGCTTTGGCTCCTGAGTCGGCACTTCTGACTATTCGCTTTGGCTCCTGACTCGGCTCGTCTGACTACCAGCTCTGGTTTTGACTCCTGGCTTGTTATTTGACTTGTGGACTTTTTATTATTTTTTGCTATTAGTAAATGTGTGATTATTTTTGCACTTCTCGTCTCAGTCTGATTCCTGGCACCCTGACATTACGCAAGGGCCATTAATCCTGATGGTGCTAATAATCCACCTTTACCTACCATCATTTCCAGGATGGATGAACAGGATCACCACTTGGATCAATTTGCACTAGCCCTGCAAACCCTGCTGACTCGCACTGCACTTTTGGACCAAAGTGTCCCGCAAGTTATGGCTGCTCCTGTTTCCGCTGCTGCACCTAGTCCTACCAGGAGCATGTCCGGTTCTGCACCTCTACCTCAGCGATATGGAGGTGATCCTATTCAGTGGAGAGAGTTTTTGAACTCAGGTGGACATTTACTTTGAGATGTTACCTCAGGCGTTTCCCTCTGACAGAGCTAAGGTGGGATTTCTCATCTCGTTACTCTCTGATACAGTTCTTGCCTGGGCTAATCCCTTGTGGGAGACTAATAAACTTGTGATTTCAAATTACCCTGAATTTGTGGCCTCCTTTCGAAGGGTATTTGATGTTCCGGCTTGCTCCTCCTCTGCTGCTAAACGACTCATGTTCATTCAGCAAGGTACGAGATCTGTTGCTCAGTATGCCATTGAGTTCCATATGCTTGCCGCAGAGGTAGGTTGGAACAATGAAGCCCTTGTTGCCGCCTTCTTTCATGGGCTCTCTGATGCGATTAAAGACAAAGTTGCTGCCAGAAATTTACCAGAGGATCTCAAGGCTTTGGTGTCTTTTTTTGATCCTAATTGACATCAGACTCAGAGAGAGGCCCTCTTTCAAGGAGCGCTTGCGGAAGCCTCCTGTTCCGTTGTCTCCTATGTGTTCGTTTCCACCCATGCCTTCCTCTCCTCCCATGCCTCCTGGTCCCGAGTCACCAGGTACTGCTGAGCCGATGCAGTTGGGATTCACGCGTCTCTCCGCGGCGGAGAGGGCCTTTAGGATGAGGGAGGGGCTCTGCCTCTATTGTGGGTTACAGGGCCACCTTTTGAAGTCTGGTCCTACACGGCCGGAAAAACGCTCATACCTAAGGTCCTGTCGGGGGCAGACCGTTGGTGGTTTATCCTCGTCCCCGGAACCGTTAAAGGAGAAACATTTGGTCACTGTTGTCCTTTCCTGGGTGGACTCCTCCATAGTCACCCAGGCTCTTGTTGACTCCGGTGCTGCGGGCTATTTAATTGACAGTGCTTTTGCATCAAAGCACTCCATTCCTGTTTTGCCTCGGTCCATTCCGCTTGCTATTGAGGCCATTGATGGCACGCCCCTTCAGCCCCCACTCGTTACTCACGAGACCGCTCCGTTATCCATGGCTGTTGGGGCTCTCCATTTTGAAACCCTCCAGTTCCAGATGATAAATTCTCCGCATTTTCCAGTTTTTCTGGGTTATCCCTGGCTTCAAAAGCACAATCCCAGTCTCGGCTGACGCAGGTCCGAAATTTTGTCGTGGTCTCTGCAATGTATTTCCACTTGTCTTCGGAAACCAGTTAAAGTCTTGTGCACTTCTTCGGTATCTCAATTGCCAAAGGAGTAACAATAGTTCCTAGGCGTTTTTGACAAGGTGCGTGCCGGTACGTTGCCTCCTCACCGGTCTTAAGATTGTGCCATAGACCTGCAACCCGGAGCCATTCCTCCTCGGGGCCGGGTTTAACCTCTGTCTGTTGCAGAGTATTGTGCTATGGAGGAGTTGCCGATGCTCTGTCGCTGGGGATAATCCGCAAATCCTGCTCTCCTGCAGGGGCTGGCTTCTTCTTTGTGAAGAAAAAGGGTGGCGAGTTAAGACCATGCATTAATTATAGGGGTCTTAATCGTCTTACCATTAAGAATGCTTACCCTATTCTGCTCATTACGGAACTCTTTGACCGCCTCAAGGGAGCTACGGTCTTTTCTAAACTTGATTTGAGAGGAGCGTACAATCTCGTTAGGATCAAGGAGGGCCATGAATGGAAAACAGCATTAAACACCAGGAGCGGGCATTATGAGTATCTTGTAATTCCCTTTGGCCTATGTAATGCTCCTGCTGTTTTCCAGGAATTTATTAATGATGTCCTACGAGATATGTTGCAACAGTGTATTGGTGTATTTAGACGACATCCTCATACACTCACCCACGCTTGAGGCTCATCGTTCTGATGTTACATGAGTTCTTCAGAGACTACGTGAGAACAGCCTGTTTTGTAAATATGAGTTCCATCAGACTCAAGTAACCTTCCTAGGTTATGTTATCTCCGTTGCAGGGTTCTCCATGGATCCTGACAAGTTGTCTGCAGTTCTGCAGTGGCCTCGCCCAATTGGTCTTTGGTCTATTAAACGTTTTTTGGGGTTCGCCAATTACTATAGAAAGTTTATTAAAAACTTTTCTTCCTTGGTCAAACCTATCACAGACATGACCCGTAAAGAGAATGATCCACTCCATTGGTCTCCTACTGCCATTAAGGCCTTTGATAGTCTTAACACTGCCTTTGTTGCCACTCCAGTTCTGGCTCATCCTAACCCTGGCCTGCCTTTCGTTTTTGAGGTTGATGCATCTTAGACTTGAGTAGGTGCCCTTTTGTCTCAACGTCCTACGCCTGACGGTTCCTTGCATCTGTGCGGTTTCTTCTCTAAGAAACTGTCTCCAGCGGAGTGCAATTATGAAATTGGTGACAGGGAATACTGGCCATAATTTTGGCACTCAAGGAATGGAGGCATCTTCTCGAGGGTACTAGCGTACCAGTGCTCATTTTTACTGACCACAAGAATTTAACTTATCTGTCTGAAGCAAAACGTTTGTCGCCCCGACAGGCCAGATGGGGCACTATTTTTGTTTTGGTTTAATTATGTGGTCTCCTACCTGCCTGGTAGTAAGAATGTTAAAGCTGATGCCCTCTCTCGACAATTTTCACCTCTGTCCAAGGAGGAGTCTGTACCTACTCCAGTTATACCTCCTGACCATATTTTGGCTACCATACGTACTAATTTGACTTCTCCCTTGGGGGAGGAGATCCTGGCTGCACAAACCAATGCACCTCCTGAGAAACCTAGTGGTAAGTGTTTTGTTCCTGAGAATCTTTGAACTAACCTTTTGCAAACTTACCACTATCCTAAAGCCGCAGGTCACCCAGGCAAGAACCAAATGATTTGGTCTGTCACTCTTCAGAATGTCACAAAAGATTGATACAGACTGCACAAATGAGGGTTGTTTGGCTTATAAATTTAAGGGATTTTTCTCCAGAATCCCCAAGAACAAAGAAAAACAGACAGAGAAAGTTTGTAAAATCTAAAAGCGCCAATTAAGGCAAATACCCATAAAAGTAAGAGCAGATAATATTAAAATAAAAGTTTTTTATTAAATTAAAAATATAGTTTTTAAAAATATATATATTCTGAACAGCAATTCTAATGTGGCTAGATCTGAAAATCGTAAAGTAGTTGTAATAGTAAAAATAGTAAAAATAATGAATTTCTGATCCAAATTAGTGTATATTCAACAATAGTCCTAAAGCCCAAAATATTCTTGATTGGCCAATCAATGGTTATTCAATATTATAAAAAGTAACTATAAGCAACAAATGAACAACAGAAGAACATCAGCAACAAATGAACAACAGAAGAACATTAGACAGAATATAATCTGATAATTAGTATCCGCATTTTAAAATGTAGTTCCTATCTCTAGTACATCTCTGACACTAATACAACAGAAGTAGCAACAATGTTATTACAATTTATGCCTCTTGCGAAAAATGATCCTGGCCTCAAAGGTTCAATGATTATAATAGTGTCCGTTGTTTGCTGGTTCAATTAAGAACATTATTTCAGATAGTAATGATCCTACAAGTGCACTCTATACTACAGGTATCTGCTAAGAGTTTCTTTCACTTAGATACTTCAACACCAATGCCTCCGTGTGAAAACTATGCTCGGCTGATCCTGGAGCCTTCCGTGTATCCCAGCGTCTTAACCGCTATGTTCCCCAGACTTCGCGCCTTCTCCGGATGAGGCGGTGATTGGTTCACTCTTGGGGGAGTGCCTCGTTTAGGCAGTGAGATGACGGCTCTACAGCTGATCCTCTCTTCTGATCCGTAATGTTTAATTGGAGATCCGCAACGTGTTTCCGCTGAAATGAACTTCAGCCTTTGTCAAGCATAATCTCCAATGTTAGTAAAGGATTTAAATAGCCCTCATTTTTCTTTCATTGGTTCCAATTTCTGGCCAATAAGGGTCAAATTATGTGTCATTATGTTCATATTATCCTCACGTATTTCATTTGATGTACAGATGTCCATGTTCTTTTCATGTATTTCATACCAATTTCACAATTTAACTTTCTTTCATGTAATTAGCAAGAGTCCATGAGCTAGTGACGTATGGGATATGCATTCCTATCAGGAGGGGCAAAGTTTCCCAAACCTTAAAATGCCTATAAATACACCCCTCACCACACCCACAAATCAGTTTTACAAACTTTGCCTCCTATGGAGGTGGTGAAGTTAAGTTTGTGCTAGATTCTACGTTGATATGCGCTCCGCAGCAGGTTGGAGCCCGGTTTTCCTCTCAGCGTGCAGTGAATGTCAGAGGGATGTGAGGAGAGTATTGCCTATTTGAATGCAATGATCTCCTTCTACGGGGTCTATTTCATAGGTTCTCTGTTATCGGTCGTAGAGATTCATCTCTTACCTCCCTTTTCAGATCGACGATATACTCTTATATATATACCATTACCTCTGCTGATTTTCGTTTCAATACTGGTTTGGCTTTCTACAACATGTAGATGAGTGTCCTGGGGTAAGTAAGTAAGCTTATTTTCTGTGACACTCTAAGCTATGGTTAGGCACTTTTTTTATAAAGTTCTAAATATATGTATTCAAACATTTATTTGCCTTGACTCAGGATGTTCAACATTCCTTATTTTCAGACAGTCAGTTTCATATTTGGGATAATGCATTTGAATCAATCATTTTTTCTTACCTTAAAAAATTTGATTTTTTTCCCTGTGGGCTGTTAGGCTCGCGGGGGCTGAAAATGCTTCATTTTATTGCGTCATTCTTGGCGCTGACTTTTTTGGCGCAAATTTTTTTTTCTGTTTCCGGCGTCATACGTGTCGCCGGAAGTTGCGTCATTTTTTGACGTTTTTTTTGCGTCAAAAGTGTCGGCGTTCCGGATGTGGCGTCATTTTTGGCGCCAAAAGCATTTAGGCGCCAAATAATGTGGGCGTCTTATTTGGCGCTAAAAAATATGGGCGTCATTTTTGTCTCCACATTATTTAAGTCTCATTATTTATTGCTTCTGGTTGCTAGAAGCTTGTTCACTGGCATTTTTTTTTTTTTTTTTTTTTTTTTTCCCATTCCTGAAACTGTCATTTAAGGAATTTGATGAATTTTGCTTTATATGTTGTTTTTTCTATTACATATTGCAAGATGTTCCACGTTGCAACTGAGTCAGAAGATACTTCAGGAAAATCGCTGCCCGATGCTGGAGCTACCAAGCTAAGTGTATCTGCTATAAACTTTTGGTATCTGTTTCTCCAGCTGTTGTTTGTATTGCATGTCATGACAAACTTATTAATGCAGATAAAATTTCCTTTAGTACTGTTACATTACCTGCTGCTGTTCCGTCAACATCTAATTCTCAGAGTGTTCCTGATAACATAAGAGATTTTATTTTTAAATCCATTAAGAAGGCTATGTCTGTTATTTCTCCTTCTAGTATACATAAAAGTCTTTTAAAACTTCTCTTTTTTCAGATGAATTTTTAAATGAACATCATCATTCTGATACTGATAATGGTTCTTCTGGTTCAGAGGTTTCTGTCTCAGAGGTTGATGCTGATAGATCTTTGTATTTGTTCAAGATGGAATTTATTCGTTCTTTACTTAAAGAAGTATTAATTGCATTAGAAATAGAGGATTCTGGTCCTCTTGATACTAAATCTAAACGTTTAAATAAGGTTTTTAAATCTCCTGTAGTTATTCCAGAAGTGTTTTCTCTCCCTGATGCTATTTCTGAAGTAATTTCCAGGGAATGGAATAATTTGGGTAATTCATTTACTCCTTCTAAAACGTTTTAAGCAATTATATCCTGTGCCATCTGACAGATTAGAGTTTTTTGGGACAAAATCCCTAAGGTTAATGGGGCTGTCTCTACTCCTGCTATATTTTTAGCGGATGTTGCTGCAGCTTCAACTTTTTGGTTAGAAGCTTTAGCGCAACAAGTAACAGATCATAATTTTATAGCATTATTATTATTCTATAACATGCTAATAATTTTATTTGTGATACCATCTTTTGATATCATTAGAGTTGATGTCAGGTATATGTCTCTAGCTATTTTAGCTAGAAGAGCTTTATGGCTTAAAACTTGGAATGCTGATATGTCTTCTAAGTCAACTTTGCTTTCCCTTTCTTTCCAGGGTAATAAATTATTTGGTTTTCAGTTGGATTCTATTATCTCAACTGTTACTGGAGGGAAGGGAACTTTTTTACCAAAGGATAAAAAATCTAAGGTAAATTTAGGTCTAATAATCGTTTTCGTTCCTTTCCTCACAACAAGGAACAAAAGTCTGATCCTTCATCCTCAGGAGCGGTATCAGTTTGGAAACCATTTCCAGTTTGGAATATATCCAAGCCTTATAGAAACCTAAAGCCAGCTCCTAAGTACCCATAAAGGTGCGGCCCTCATTCCAGCTCAGCTGGTATGGGGCAGATTACGTTTTCTTCAAAGAAATTTGGATCAATTCCGTTCACAATCTCTGGTTTCAGAACATTGTTTCAGAAAGGTACAGAATTGGCTTCAAGTTAAGGCCTCCTGCAAAGAGATTTTTTTCTTTCCCGTGTCCCAGTAAACCCAGCAAAGGCTCAGCATTTCTAAAATGTTTTTCATATCTAGAGTTGGCTGGAGTAATTATGCCAGTTCCAGTTCTGGAACAGGGGCTGGGGTTTTATTCTATCTCTTCATTGTACCAAAGAAGGTCAATTCCTTCAGACCAGTTCCGGATCTATCAATATTGAATCGTTATGTAAGGATACCAACATTCAAGATGGTAACTGTAGGACTATCCTGCCTTTTGTTTAGCAAGGGCATTATATGTCTACAATAGATTTACAGGATGCATATCTGCATATTCCGATTCATCCAGATCACTTTTAGTTTCTGAGATTCTCTTTTTAGACAAGCATTACCAGTTTTGTGGCTCTACCGTTTGGCCTAGCATCAGCTCCAAGAATTTTTTCAAAGGTTCTCGGTGCCCTTCTGTCTGTAATCAGAGAACAGGGTTTTGGTATTTCCTTATTTGGACGATATCTTGGTACTTGCTCAGTCTTCACATTTTCGCAGAATCTCATACAAATCGACTTGTGTTGTTTCTTCAAGATCATGGTTGGAGGATCAATTTACCAAAAAGTTCATTGATTCCTCAGACAAGGGTAACCTTTTTAGGTTTCCAGATAGATTCAGTGTCTATGACTCTGTCCTTGTCAGACAAGAGAAGTTTAACATTGATATCAGCTTGTCAAAACCTTCAGTCACAATCATTCCCTTTGGTAGCCTTATGCATGGAAATTTTAGGTCTTAGGACTGCCGCATCGGATGCGATCTCCTTTGCTCGTTTTCACATGCGACCTCTTCAGCTCTGTATGGTGAACCAATGGTGCAGGGATTACACAAAGATATCTCAATTAATATCTTTAAACCGATTATACGACACTCTCTGACGTGGTGGACAGATCACCATCGTTTAGTTCAGGGGGCTTCTTTGTTCTTCCGACCTGGACTATAATCTCAACAGACGCAAGTCTTTCAGGTTGGGGAGCTGTGTGGGGGTCTCTGACGGCACAAGGGGTTTGGGAATCTCAGGAGGGGAGATTACCGATCAATATTTTGGAACTCCGTGCAATTTTCAGAGCTCTTCAGTCTTGGCCTCTTCTGAAGAGAGAGTTGTTCATTTGTTTTCAGATAGACAATGTCACAACTGTGGCATACATCAATCATCAAGGAGGGACTCACAGTCCTCTGGCTATGAAAGAAGTATCTCGAATTTTGGTTTGGCCAGAATCCAGCTCCTGTCTAATCTCTGTGGTTCATATCCCAGGTATAGACAATTGGGAAGCGGATTATCTCAGTCGCCAAACGTTGCATCCGGGCGAATGGTCTCTTCACCCAGAGGTATTTCTTCAGATTGTTCAAATGTGGGAACTCCCAGAAATAGATCTGATGGCTTCTCATCTAAACAAGAAACTTCCCTGGTATCTGTCCAGATCCCGGGATCCTCGGGCGGAGGCAGTGGATGCATTATCACTTCCTTGGAAGTATCATCCTGCCTATATCTTTCCGCCTCTAGTTCTTCTTCCAAGAGTATTCTCCAAGATTCTAAAGGAATGCTCGTTTGTCCTGCTGGTAGCTCCAGCATGGCCTCACAGGTTTTGGTATGCGGATCTTGTCCGGATGGCCTCTTGCCAGCTGTGGACTCTTCCGTTAAGACCAGACTTTCTGTCGCAAGGTCCTTTCTTCCATCAGGATCTCAAATCCTTAAATTTTAAGGTATGGAGTTTGAACGCTTGATTCTTGGTCAAAGAGGTTTCTCTGACTCTGTGATTGATACTATGTGACAGGCTCGTAAATCTGTATCTAGAGAGATATATTATAGAGTCTGGAAGACTTATATTTCTTAGTGTCTTTCTCATCATTTTTCTTGGCATTCTTTTTGAATACCGAGAATTTTACAGTTTCTTCAGGATGGTTTAGATAAAGGTTTGTCCGCAAGTTCCTTGTATGGACAAATCTCTGCTCTTTCTGTTCTTTTTCACAGAAAGATTGCTAATCTTCCTGATATTCATTGTTTTGTACAAACTTTGGTTCGTATAAAACCTGTCATTAAGTCAATTTCTCCTCCTTCGAGTTTGAATTTGGTTCTGGGGGCTCTTCAAGCTCCTCCTTTTGAACCCATGTATTCTTTGGTCATTAAATTACTTTCTTGGAAAGTTTTGTTTCTTTTGGCCATCTCTTCTGCCAGAAGAGTCTCTGAATTATCTGCTCTTTCTTGTGAGTCTCCTTTTCTGATTTTTCATCAGGATAAGGCGGTGCTGCAAACTTCTTTTGAATTTTTTACCTAAGGTTGTGAATTCTAACAACATTAGTAGAGAAATTGTGGTTCCTTCATTATGTCCTAATCCTATGAATTCTAAGGAGAAATCATTGCATTCTTTGGATGCTGTTAGAGCTTTGTATTATTATGTTGAAGCTACTAAGTCTTTCCGAAAGACTTCTAGTCTATTTGTCATCTTTTCCGGTTCTAGAAAAGGCCAGAAAGCTTCTGCCATTTCTTTGGCATCTTGGTTGAAATCTTTATTTCATCATGCCTATGTCAAGTCGGGTAAAACTCCGCCTCGAAGGATTACAGCTCATTCTACTAGGTCAGTTTCTACTTCCTGGGCGTTTAGGAATGAAGCTTCGGTTGATCAGATTCGCAAAGCAGCAACTTGGTCCTCTTTGCATACTTTTACTAAATTCTACCATTTTTGATGTGTTTTCTTCTTCTGAAGCAGTTTTTGGTAGAAAAGTACTTCAGGCAGTGGTTTCAGTTTGAATCTTCTGCTTATGTTTTCATTAAACTTTATTTTGGGTGTGGATTATTTTCAGCAGGAATTGGCTGTCTTTATTTTATCCCTCCCTCTCTAGTGACTCTTGCGTGGAAAGATCCACATCTTGGGTAGTCATTATCCCATACGTCACTAGCTCATGGACTCTTGCTAATTACATGAAAGAAAACATAATTTATGTAAGAACTTACCTGATAAATTCATTTCTTTCATATTAGCAAGAGTCCATGAGGCCCACCCTTTTTTGTGGTGGTTATGAGTTTTTTTGTATAAAGCACAATTATTCCAATTCCTTATTTTTTATGCTTTCGCACTTTTTTCTTATCACCGCACTTCTTGGCTATTCGTTAAACTGATTTGTGGGTGTGGTGAGGGGTGTATTTATAGGCATTTTAAGGTTTGGGAAACTTTGCCCCTCCTGGTAGGAATGTATATCCCATGCGTCACTAGCTCATGGACTCTTGCTAATATGAAAGAAATGAATTTATCAGGTAAGTTCTTACATAAATTATGTTTTTAAAATTTCGAATACATTCTCAATTCTTCCTGTTAGTTTATAACCATTCCTTATTTTGGGCATTTAAATGTATTTTTAAAAAGTTTTAGAAATATCATATATAAAATTTGTTATTTATTCCTACAAATAACGATTTTCAAAAAACGATTTTCAAAAAATGATTTTCAAAAAAATGATTTTCAAAAAACGATCTTCAAAAAACAAAGTGAATTTCAAAAGATCTTATAAAGGGTTTAAAGGATGAGTGGGCGTTTGTTATAGATGGCTTTTTCATCAAAAATAAGGGTAATTTTGAATATTCATGATTTGTGTATAACTGTTTAATGACATCAGAATTCTTTCATTTGCCACCTATTTGACAGTGGTGTTTTTGTTACTTTAGAAGTGTTTATGTTTTTAAAAAACAGTTTAGGTTAAAGTCTAAATTTAACCCTTTTGGTTTTAGGGTTTGTAGTTCAAAGATCCATTTGGCCTCTTTCTGTAGGAGAGCATAGGATAAGTTACCCCCTCTCTTTTTTTCGTTTAGTTATTGCTGTAAAATTAAAGTATTTTAAATTATTATTACAACACATCCTAAAGTGTTTTGCGACCGGGACGTCCTTATTACGTTCCTTTTCTGAGTTTTCTATGGAGTTTATATGTTCTCTAATTCTTTCTCTTACTGTTCTCTCTGTCTCTCCTACATACTGTTTTTCACATTTTTTACAAGTAATTAAATAAATAACATTAGTGTCCATACATCTGATTGTCTCTTTAATTTTATATTCTTTCATAGTTATATTTGATTTAAAGCTTTTTGTTTTATTGGCATGTTTACATGCTTTGCAAGATATACATGGGTAAAAACCTTGTAATTTTTCACCAAGAATTCCCCTTGTGGTATTATTATTTTTATGTTTAAAAGTTGGTGCTAGTTTGCTTTTTAGGTTTTTTGTTTTTTTATAAACGAATTTTGGTTTGTTTGGAAATTTTCTCCTGGATGGGGGATCAGCTGTAGAGCCGTCATCTCACTGCCTAAACGAGGTACTCCCCCAAGAGTGAACCAATCACCGCCTCATCCGGAGAAGGCGCGAAGTCTGGGGAACACAGCGGTCAAGACGCTGGGATACACGGAAGGCTCCAGGATCAGCTGAGCATAGTTTTCACACGGAGGCATTGGTGTCGATACCTGTAGTATAGAGTGCACTTGTGGGATCATTACTATCTGAAATACTGTTCTTAATTGAACCAGCAAACATCGGACACTATTATAATCATTGAACCTTTGAGGTCAGGATCGTTTTTCACAAGAGGCATAAATTGTAATAACATTGTTGCTACTTCTGTTGTATTAGTGTCAGAGATGTACTAGAGATAGGAACTACATTTTAAAATGCGGATACTAATTATCAGATTATATTCTGTCTAATGTTCTTCTGTTGTTCATTTGTGTCAGGATTGTGTGCAGGACTCTCTTTTCCTTAGTGTTATCTAACCACTGTACCTTTAAGACAACTTTACATTCACTTCCTGTTCCCTATAAAAGACCATCAGCCCTTTAGTTCATTGCTTGGTATTGAAGCTGTTACACATTTCTAAGCTTACTCTGCAATCCATCCAAGTCTGTGTACGAATCTTGCTTACTTGCTTTGAGTTGCTACAGTTAACATCATTCCGGCCGGATCTATTGGATTCATTCGCGGTGACGTCACACGCCAACTACACGGACCGACCGGTACACATCAGCTCTCTATATCACGGAACACCGCAAACCGGACTGCAAGAACCTCTGTATCTAATATTATAGACAACCACTTCTCTACAGGTATCTTCACTCACTGTGATAATTATAACCAGACTTTAAGTGACTTTAAAACGGATACTCTCATTTAAATTATCAACCTGAATGTTTGGTTCCTAAAATTGATTCAGTTTACCTATCCAGTTATATCTATTGGATATTATCCATGTGATTCCTCATTACTCTTTCAGGCATTATTATCCTCATTAGCATCTTATGATTTTTTCCTCTTTTCCATATTTGCAATTATTTTATTTTTTCTGCTACACTCCGGTTTCTGAGTTAACGACCTTGCTGCAAATTCAGTGTTTATTCACATGTGGCAGAATCAGGGTTTGTTAATTCAAACTAACCATATATCAAATTGCTTAGTAGTTATTGTGGGACACACTTCGCTTACAAGTAGCACTTGTGTTTATCAGTTACTTCTAAGCTACAAAACTCAATTTTAATCTCAGCAGCTGTGGTTTTACTAAAATACTCTCTTTGCTCTTTAGAAAATTTGTCTGCCTGACAGAATACCAAGCCTTACAAAATATGGACCCAGCTGAGATGACTACACAAATTCAAACTTTAAATCAAAAAGTAGAATTACTAGCTGATGGCCTTAATACCTTGAAGGCCGAGAATGTTGCTCTTAAAGCCTATATTAAAGATTATCTTGAAACTAAAATACATTCACCTGAGCCACAGGTTAGCCTGCCAGAAAAATTCTATGGAGACAGGGCACACTATAGAGATTTTAAGAATGCATGTCTCCTGCTCTTTACATTAAAACCTCAGTCTTATCCTAACGATAGGACTAGAGTTTTAACTATCATTTCTTTCCTTAGAGGGGAACCACGTAGCTGGGCTAATAGTTTTTTTGAGACTAATGAAGCTATACTCAACTCATTGGATCAGTTCCTCCTAGCTATGGGTCAACTCTATGAAGACCCCTTCAAACAACAAACTGCAGAGACCGCACTCAGGGCTTTGAAACAAAAGAAAAGGGTAGTCGAAGACTACATTACAGATTTCAAGAGGTGGGCGAAAGATTCCGAGTGGAACAATTTATCTTTGAGGAATCAGTTCCGTCTGGGTCTTTCAGACGCCGTTAAGGATGAGTTGTCCCGCACGGAGATTCCTCCCACTTTAGAGGAGTTAATTAAACTTAGTATTACTATTGATAGAAGGTTAAGGGAAAGACAACATGAAAGAGCATACCCTGAAACTTATACTAAGAAAAGTACTAGTTGTAATCCAACAACTTCCTCTAACAAATCAAACATTGAACCCATGGAGATTGGATTCATCAAAGGCCCTCTAAGCCCCCAAGAAAAAATCAGACGAAGAGAGAATAACCTGTGTCTCTATTGTGCCTCAAATGAACATTCTGTTAAAGATTGTCCAGTCCTGCTGAAAATTAAGGGTGAGTCAAATAACTCTACTCTGTGTTGCAGCATTTATGATAAAAAAACATTCTACTGTAAACTCTCAATTTCTTTTCAGTGGGATCATCATCGCCTCAACGTACCCGCAATAATTGATTCGGGAGCTACAGCTTCCTACATAGATAAGGACTTTACACTTGTCAATAAAATTCCACTTGTGCACAAAAAATGTCCTGTATTATTAAGGGGTATAGATGGGAGGCCCATATCTTCAGGTTTAGTAGAATATCAAACAATCCCACTGTTAATGGTAACCCCTGAACATCATAGGGAGTACTTATCATTCGATGTCATAGCCTCACCTCTATCTCCAGTCATTTTAGGCTTAAATTGGTTATCTCTACATAATCCACAGATTAATTGGTCAAACAAGGCTCTCACTTTTGAGTCCAACTATTGCAATACTACATGTTTTCCAATGAACATCATGCTCGCTTCTGCTATACAGTCTGATATACAACTACCTGAACAGTATAGAGATTTTGCTGATGTATTCAGCAAAAGTGAATCAGAGAATCTACCTCCCCACAGGAAATACGACTGCCCTATTGAGTTAGTACCAGGAGCTGAAATACCTTATGGGCATATATTCCCATTATCCAATCCCGAACTTACTCATTTAAAAGTTTATCTTGAGGAAAACTTAAGAAAAGGATTTATTCGCCCCTCCACCTCACCAGCAGGAGCTGGCATATTTTTTGTTAAAAACAAAGACGGTTCTCTACGTCCTATAGTAGACTACAGACAGCTAAATAAAGTAACTGTAAAAAATCGATACCCCTTACCTCTAATCCCCGAACTAATTGAAAGATTAGAAGGGGCTAAATATTTCACCAAATTAGATCTGAGGGGAGCTTATAACCTAATTCGTATAAGAAGTGGAGATGAGTGGCTCACGGCTTTTCGTACACGCTACGGCTTGTACGAATATACCGTGATGCCATTCGGGCTATGTAATGCCCCTGCCACGTTTCAGCATTTAATCAATGATCTTTTCAGAGACTTTCTAGATGTTTTCCTTGTCATTTATCTGGATGACATCTTGATCTATTCAAAAACTTTGCCTGAACACATTCTACACGTGAGACAGGTACTATCTAGATTGAGAAGTAACTCCCTTTATGCTAAACCTGAGAAATGCATCTTTAATACACAAAGCATAAACTTCTTAGGTTATGTAATAACATCCACTGGAATCCACATGGAGGAATCTAAAATTCAGGCCATTCTTGATTGGCCTCCTCCCAAAAACAAAAAAGATGTGCAAAGGTTCCTCGGGTTTGCTAATTTTTACCGTAAATTTATAAAGAACTACTCAAACATATCAAAACCTTTAACTTCATTAACAAAAAATAACACACCCTTTATATGGAATGATGACAAACAAAAGGTCTTTGATATGCTTAAACATCGGTTTACAACTGCACCGATTTTGAGGTTTCCTAATCCTGACTTGCCTTATGTATTAGAGGTGGATGCTTCGGACGTAGCCGTAGGAGCAGTTCTCTCCCAAAGAACAGGCATCAATCAACCTCTACACCCTGTAGCTTTCTTTTCTCGCAGTCTATCCAGTTCGGAACAAAACTACCCTATTGGAGATAAGGAGCTTCTTGCCATTAAAATGTCGTTGGAACATTGGCGCCACTTACTGGAAGGCACCTCAATTCCCACCGTCATATACACGGATCATAGGAACCTACAATACCTGAAAACCACCAGAACACTCTCAGCAAGACAGGTACGCTGGAACCTTTTCTTCTCTAGGTTTAACTACCAGATCGTTTACCGACCAGCAAACAAAAACCATAAGGCTGATGCTCTATCAAGATTACCAATGCACATCCGATCTGAGACTCCCAGAAACACTGTTATTCCTCTCGAGAACTTTGTATCTTTCACTATTGATACTAATTCTCATCTCTCCCGTGAACAAACAATGGATACATCAAAACCAATCTCCCAGCTACAGAAAAAACCTGACGGCTTCTTCTACTTTCAGGACAAATTGTACATTCCCCCTACTCTCAGACAGATTGTACTTCAATCCTCACATGATTCTTTATTCGCAGGACACCCAGGTGTCAAGAAGACACTGGAACTTGTCACGCGTTCTTATTGGTGGCCAAGAATCAGTCAGGATGTTAAAGACTATGTTCTCACCTGTGCAGATTGTACTATTTCCAAAAAGGATAAACATCCACCTTATGGACTTTTGACTCCGCTACCTACTCCCAGTAGACCTTGGCTTGAGATAGCTCTAGATTTTATCGTAGATCTTCCAAATTCAAAAAACAATACAACCATTCTTGTTGTAGTTGATCTTTTTAGCAAGATGTCACATTTCATTCCTTACCATAAACTCCCTTCTGCCTCTGAAACTATTCAACTACTCATTTCTCACGTCTTTAAACATCATGGTCTCCCAAACACCATGCTTACTGACAGAGGTTCCCAATTCACTAGTAAACTCTGGAGTGAATTCTGCAAGGCCTTCTCCATCGACAAACGCCTCAGCACTGCTTATCATCCTCAGACTAACGGCCAGACAGAAAGGTCAAACCAATGGCTTGAGCAATTCCTTAGAACTTATTGTTCTTCACAACCACTTCATTGGTCAGATCATCTTCCTTACGCAGAGTTCTGCTTTAATAACACTATTCACTCTAGCACCAAACAAACTCCATTCTACGTGAACTACGGTTTTCATCCCAGATTTCAGATACTTCCAGACAACCGAAGTAATTCTCCTAACATCTCTGATCTCTCAAATCTTATTGCCTCCAATTTCGCAACTGTTAAAGCAGCAATAGAAGATGCAAAAAGATCTCAGAAATATTACTATGATAAGAAAAGATTGCCTTCTCCACCTTACTCAATTGGTGACTTAGTCTGGTTGTCAACTAGAAACCTAAAATTGAACACTCCCTGTCGAAAATTTACTCCACTATTCATCGGACCTTACCCTGTGATACACATCATCAATACTAATGCTGTTCGTCTTAAATTACCTGAGTCTATGAAAGTACATCCTACCTTCCATGTCTCTCTGTTGAAACCCTATAGAGCCCTCAGGAACTCTTCCTCCGCTGATTTCATCCCAGATGTAGTAGTGGACCCTAACATGGAGTATGAAGTACATTCCATCCTTGACTCAAGACTTCATCGTGGTAATCTCCAATATCTGATTCGTTGGAAGGGTTATACACCAGATGATGATTCTTGGGAGCCTGCAGGTAACATCTCCGCTCCTAGATTGATTAACCTGTTCCATCGAAGGAACCCTGACCGTCCCAGTCCTTGAGCCCCGGAGTTGCTCTTTGAAGGGGGGATTCTGTCAGGATTGTGTGCAGGACTCTCTTTTCCTTAGTGTTATCTAACCACTGTACCTTTAAGACAACTTTACATTCACTTCCTGTTCCCTATAAAAGACCATCAGCCCTTTAGTTCATTGCTTGGTATTGAAGCTGTTACACATTTCTAAGCTTACTCTGCAATCCATCCAAGTCTGTGTACGAATCTTGCTTACTTGCTTTGAGTTGCTACAGTTAACATCATTCCGGCCGGATCTATTGGATTCATTCGCGGTGACGTCACACGCCAACTACACGGACCGACCGGTACACATCAGCTCTCTATATCACGGAACACCGCAAACCGGACTGCAAGAACCTCTGTATCTAATATTATAGACAACCACTTCTCTACAGGTATCTTCACTCACTGTGATAATTATAACCAGACTTTAAGTGACTTTAAAACGGATACTCTCATTTAAATTATCAACCTGAATGTTTGGTTCCTAAAATTGATTCAGTTTACCTATCCAGTTATATCTATTGGATATTATCCATGTGATTCCTCATTACTCTTTCAGGCATTATTATCCTCATTAGCATCTTATGATTTTTTCCTCTTTTCCATATTTGCAATTATTTTATTTTTTCTGCTACACTCCGGTTTCTGAGTTAACGACCTTGCTGCAAATTCAGTGTTTATTCACATGTGGCAGAATCAGGGTTTGTTAATTCAAACTAACCATATATCAAATTGCTTAGTAGTTATTGTGGGACACACTTCGCTTACAAGTAGCACTTGTGTTTATCAGTTACTTCTAAGCTACAAAACTCAATTTTAATCTCAGCAGCTGTGGTTTTACTAAAATACTCTCTTTGCTCTTTAGAAAATTTGTCTGCCTGACAATTTGTTGCTGATGTTCTTCTGTTGTTCATTTGTTGCTTATAGTTACTTTTTATAATATTGAATAACCATTGATTGGCCAATCAAGAATATTTTGGGCTTTAGAACTATTGTTGAATATACACTAATTTAGATCAGAAATTCATTATTTTTACTATTTTTACTATTACAACTACTTTACGATTTTCAGATCCTGTCACTCTTCAACCTATTGCTAATGGTGAGCATCCTTGGACACATCTTTCCATGGACTTCATTGACGAGCTTCCTGTTTCCAATGGCAATACTGTTATCCTTATGGTGGTTGATCGTTTTTCTTAAATGTCACATTGCATTCCCTTAAAGAAGCTGCCTACCGCTCAGGAGCTTACTTCTGTTTTTGCCCGGGAGGTCTTCCGTTTACATGGGTTACCCAAGGAGATAGTGTCGGACCGGGGTAGCCAGTTTGTCTCCAGAGTTTGGCGTTCCTTTTGTGCTCAAATGGTGATCCAGCTTTCTTTCTCCTCGGCATATCACCCTTAATCCAATGGGGCTGCGGAACGGTCTAATCAAGCTCTGGAACAGTTCCTCCATTGCTATTTCTCAGATCCCCACAATAATTGGTCTGAACTGTTTCCTTGGGCAGAGTTTGCTCGTAATAGTGCTATTAATGCTTCCTCCAAGTTAAACTAAATTCTACAGTTTTGATGTATTTGCTTCTTCGGAAGCAGTTTTTGGTAGAAAAGTTCTTCAGGCAGCTGTTTTAGTTTTATTCCTCTGCTTATGTTTTAAGTTTTTTTCTTTCATTTATGAGAAAAAGTTATTTTTTTGGTTGTGGATTTAATTTTCTCAGCGGAAAATGGCTGTTATTATTTTATCCCTCCCTCTCTAGTGACTCTTGCATGGAGTTCTACATCTTGGGTATTTCTATCCCATACGTCATGTAATGCCTGATGAAGAAGGAGCAAAGATCATACTGCAGACTTGAGAAAATATGTATTTGTATCACTTTCTTAAACAGGCTATTAAATAGCATAGACTGTATGCCTGAAAGTGAAAGGAAATTAATATTTGTAAATAAAGTAATGGATAATTTGAATAGCTGTCTCTGTTATCAAATTTGGTAAATAACAGGAAGCAGAACAAAACTTAGGCTTCAGATGTACTGTATTGTTCAGTACATAAAGTAAAGGAAGTCCCAAATGTGAGAGATAAGTACTGGATGCATAAGAAACTTTAGTATATTTGTAATGTGTAGGTAACTCTGTATAAATCCTGATAATAGCTCAGAATAACACACTTGGTACACACTAAGTAAATCAAAAGAACCGTGCTTAAAATAACTGGAACTCAGCTTAGCAGTAATAGTAAAGTGTCCGTTTATGTATTCGTGCACAGAGGATATCACAGAGCAGTAGTTGGTACTTGTTTGTGCTGACCGCGATATTGCCGTGCAGTTTTGGAGATGGTAGGAGGAGTCAATATGCTGAGTGACAGCGGCACAAGCAGAGAGCTCTGACTAAAGTATCAGACGCTGAGAAACAAACAAATCTTGTGCTTGCAGGTAAGGAGTGAGAGAACAGCCCCAACTTACAATAGATCGTTGAAATCAGTTCAGCAATGTGTCAAGTTAGAATGTTACGCCAATCCTGTTTGTTCAGTTACAGTGAGACTGCCGTTTAGTGAGAGAGGCTTGGATGTGTGTAGCACAGATTGATATAAAGTAACAAGCAGCAGATAATTTGTAGCTGGTTTCTTAGAGAGGTAACGTTGTAGAAACTTGCAGTAGGAAATACTGGTTCTATTTTAAATGAACAATTTGTAATCCAGAAGAGAGAGCTTGGTATTTAGGCGAGTAGCTGCATTGAGCAGGAGAGCTGTAAACTGCTACAAGGAAAATAACTAAGCACCTGTTTGCACACAGGTGAACACCTAAATAGGCTAAGTCAGGTGACTTGTGAAAACATGGAACAAGTGAAAAATGCGAAGTGGATTCCTTACACGTCACTAGCTCATGGACTCTTGCAAATTACATGAAAGAAAACATAATTTATGTAAGAACTTACCTGATAATTTCATTTCTTTCATATTGGCAAGAGTCCATGAGACCCACCCTTGAGACCCACTCTTTTTTTTTTACTCCTTTCTTTTTCACCCCACTAATTGGATATTTGTTAAACTGAATTGTGGTTGTGGTGAGGGGTGTATTTATAGGCATTTTGAGGTTTGGGAAACTTTACCCCTCCTGGTAGGATTGTATATCCCATACGTCACTAGCTCATGGACTCTTGCCAATATTAAAGAAATGAATTTATCAGGTAAGTTCTTACATAAATTATGTTTTTATTGTGTCTGCGTAAAAAAAGAAAAAAAAGAAAAAGAGTTACAAGAAAAGTATGGAAAGAGAGAATGAAGAGAAAAGATGGGGATATCTGGAGGATGGGGAGTGATTGGAGGCTTTATTTTGGGATTAGATGGGAATTGGAAGAGGGGAGGGAGGGAAAGGTATGTAAGGGGAAGTGCTACATTGATCTTTTACCTGTAAAAAGAAAATACAAACAACCCCCCAACAGTTAAACCCACAACCCACACAACCAACCCCCAAATAAAATACTAACTAAAAAAAACCTAAGCTCCCCATTGCCCTGAAAAGGGCAGTTAGCTCTATTGCAGGCCCAAACCCTAACCTAACCTAGTCCTCAATGAAGCCGGGCGAAGTCTTCATCCAAGCCGGGCGAAGTGGTCCTCCAGACTGGCAGAAGTCTTCATCCAGACGGCATCTTCTATCTTCATCCATCCGACGCGGAGCGGGTCCATCTTCAAGACATCCGACGCGGAGCATCCTCTTCATCCGGAGTCTTCTTACTGAATGAAGGTACCTTTAAGTGACGTCATCCAAGATAGCATCCCTTAGATACCGATCGGCTGATAGAATTCTGTGAGGTTAGCCAATAGGATTGAACTTCTATCAGCCAATCGGAATCTAAGGGACGCCATCTTGGATGACGTCACTTATAGGTACCTTCATTCAGTAAGAAGACTCCGGATGAAGAGGATGCTCTACGTCGTATGTCTTGAAGATGGAGCCGCTCCGCGTCGGATGGATGAAGATAGAAGATTCCGTCTAGATGAAGACTTCTGCCCGTCTGGAGGATCACTTCACCTGGCTTGGATGAAGACTTCTCCCGGCTTCGTTGAGGACTTCGGCCCGGTTGGATGAAGACTTCTGCCTCTTCCTTGAGGATGGATGTCCGGTCTTCAGAAAAGTAAGTCGATCTTCATGGGGTTAGTGTTAGGTTTTTTTAAGGGTGTATTAGGTGGGTTTTATTTTTAGGTTAGGGTTTGGGCCTGCAATAGAGCTAACTGCCCTTTTAAGGGCAATGCCCATCCAAATGCCCTTTTCAGGGCAATGGGGAGCCTATGTTTTTTTAGTTAGTATTTTATTTGGGGGGGTTGGTTGTGTGGGTGGTGGGTTTTACTGGTGGGTTGTTTGAATTTGTTTTTTACAGGTAAAAGAGCTGATTACTATGGGGCAATGCACCGCAAAATGCCCTTTTAAGGGCTATTGATAGTCTAGTTTAGGCTAGGTTTTTTTTTTTATTTGGTGGGGGTTTATTTTGATAGGGCTATTAGATTAGGTGTAATTAGTTTAAATATCTTGTAATTTGTTTATTATTTTCTGTAATTTAGTGGGGGGGGGTTGTACTTTAGCTAATTGTATGTAATTTATTTAATTGTATTTAATTTAGGTAAGTTATTTAATTGTAGTGTAACTTAGGTTAGGTTTTATTTTACAGGTACTTTTGTATTTATTTTAGCTAGGTTGTTATTAAATAGTTAATAACTATTTAGTAACTATTCTACCTAGTTAAAATAAATACAAACTTGCCTGTAAAATAAAAATAAACCCTAAGATAGCTACAATGTAACTATTAGTTATATTGTAGCTAGCTTAGGGTTTATTTTACAGGTAAGTATTTAGTTTTAAATAGGAGTTATTTAGGTAATAATATTAATTTTTATTTAGATTTATTTAAATTATATTTAAGTTAGGGGGTGTTAGGGTTAGACTTAGGTTGAGGGGTTAATACATTTAGTATAGTGGCGGCGGCGTTGGGGGCGGCAGATTAGGGGTTAATAAATGTAGGTAGGTGGCGGCGATGTTAGGGACGGCAGATTAGGGGTTAATATTTAAGTAATGTTTGCGAGGCGGGAGTGCAGCGGTTTAGGGGTTAATATGTTTATTATAGTGTCGGCGACGGGGCAGCAGATTAGGGGTTAATAAGTATATTTAGGTTGCGGCGACATTGGGGGAGGGAGATTAGGGGTTAATAAATATAATGTAGGTGTTGTCGATGTTGGGGGCAGCAGATTAGAGGTTAATAAGTATAATGTAGGTGTCGGCGCTGTCCGGAGCGGTAGATTAAGGGTTAATAAATATAATGTAGGTGGCGACGATTTCGGGGGCGGCAGATTAGGGGTTAATAAGTGTAGGGGTGTTTAGACTTGGGGTTCGTGTTAGGTGTAAACATAAGTTTTATTTCCCCATAGGAATCAATGGGGCTGTGTTACTGAGATTTACTCTGCTTTTTGGCAGGTGTTAGACTTTTTCTCCGCCGGCTCTCACTGTTGATTTCTATGGGGAAATTGTGTACGAGCACGTACGACCAGCTCACCGCTGACTTAAGCAGCGCTGGTATTGGAGTGCAGTAAGGAGCTCAATTTTGCTAAACGCTCACTTCTTGCCTTTTAACGCCGGGTTTGTAAAAACCTGTAATACCAACGTTGCAGGTAAGTGAGCGGTGAGAGAAAACTGCGCGTTAGCACCGCATAGCTCCTAACGCAAAACTCGTAATTTGGCCAATACTTTTTACCTCTGTGATTACCTTGTATCTAAGCTTCTGCAGTCTGCCTCCTTATCTCAAATATTTTGACAGACTTTGACAGAATTAGTGCTAACTCTTAACTAACTCCACGTGCATGAGCACAATGTTATTTATATAAAACACATAAATTAATGCCCTCTAGCTGTGAAAATCTGTGAAATGCATTCAGATAAGAGGCAGCCTTCAAGGGCTTGGAAATTAGCATATGAGCCTACCTAGTTATAGCTTTCAACTAAGAATACCAAGAGAACAAAGCATATTTGATGATAAATTAGAAATATGTTTAGATGCACTATATAAATAATTACAGTTTAATTTGGACTTTACTATCCCTTTAAAGTAAAAACTTTAAAGCATGTGTAGAAAAGTATTACTAGCATTTTGAATGGAATAACCTATAATGTATACACATTGCATTGTATGTCAGATATTATTCATTCCAATAAAGGTTTTGTAAGTTTTTTAAAAAAAAGCCCTGAATGTTTGTGATAGCTGTACCACAGGTATAAGAACCAGAAGGGATAGCGAGGTCAAAACTGCAATGTGCATAAATACATTTCGATTTTAAATTAGAAGCATTTTTGCATATACTTCCATTAGCAAAAATGCTTCCAGTCAAAGTTATTACTGTTTCAACAGCATACGCACATATGCTATGTGTTACTAGAGGATCAGCATTAAAGCATCATGTCTCCTCAGATACACAGTGGTGTGTTTTGCATCACTTAAGACTTATTTTTTTTATATACAAGCCACTGATGACTTTGAGAAGATTTTTTTTTTGTTTTATTTTAAATTTAAATATTTTTATTAAAGTTTTTATAAAAACAATAACAATATATTCACAGTACATACAAAACTTTTAGTTAGGTTGCAAGTTAAACACATATAGATGTCTAAAGAGGTTGCACATCATAACGTATACCAAACCCAATACAGAAAAACAGAAACAAAATGAACTCATATCACTCTTCGTGTTGATGAAAATGATTAGACCATCATTATACATATAACCCATACAGAAGTTATAGCTGAAGTTAAAAAATAGCTGTACTGTGAGACCTTGAAAAAATCCTAACAATAAGAACTACTAACTGTCAGCTGTTGCCCCCAATGACATCCAATAATCCAAGAAATAAGTTATCTTCTTTTCTTTTGGTCATAGGGAAGGAAGGGGGGGGAAGGATGTAAAAGGGAAGGGAGAGAGACAGAGAAGAGAAAAAAAAGGGGCGGGTTTAATAAAAGGGGAGGTTTGTTATTGACTGATAGTCCTGAAGTGTATTATGTTTACAAATATCTCCTTTACCTTTGTTTTGTCATGCAGTTTTTACCTGTCATATCCCCACCTATATGAAAATTTCAGTACATAAATTCTAGTTATAGAAAAGCTATGTTAACAATAAGGATTAGAATAAATCACACTCCCAATGGGGGGTGGGATAGAGAGGAACTAAAATGCTAAATGTCCGGCATTGTTCTCTCAAATGCCCCAGTTCTCTAAAGCAGAGGTCGCCAACCTTTTGGACCTCAGGGACCACTAAACTCACAATTTTGAATCACGAGGACCACTAACATGATTTTTTTAAAATTGGAACAAACCTCTATAATGTGTGTGTTTATGTGTATATATATATATATATATATATATATATATATATATATATATATATATATATATATATATATATATATATATATATACATATACTGTTTTATAGAGAGGGAGAAACAGAAAAACTCCAAGCACTGTTTCTTTTTAGGAATTCATCCTTTATTGAAGTTACAAAGAATAAAACATCAGCTACGTTTTGGGCCTACATAACCCTTACTCATGTTTCAGATACAGAGCATGCAATGCTATCTAATTAGTTTCATTTTCTTGGCAACTTTTGTTGATAAGGCATACGTAAGTAGGCTGAGGACCAGCAACACATTACTGAACTGGCTGTTGATTAGTGGCTGCTCGTATACGCCACTTGTCATTAGCTCACCTGATGTGTTCAGCTAGCTCCCAGCAGTGCATTGCTGCTCTTCAAAAAAGAATACCAAGAGAATGGAGCAAATTTAATAATAGAAGTAAATTGCAAAATTGTTTAAATTGCATACTTTTCCTGAATCATGAAAAATTGTATTTCATGTCCTGTCCTTTTTTTTTTTTTTTTTTTTAAATAAACAAATTTTTATTGAGGTTTTCAACACGTACAATAATATACTCATATGCATCAAATGACATTTCGCCAATTTTGATAATATGAAGTTATCTTAACAGCAAAGAATTTTAGGAAAACAGAGATGATATAGTACTAAGTAAGGTTACAACCTCTTTTTATAGCAAGTATAATAAAATTAACTGAACTGGCTGTTGATTAGTGGCTGCTCGTATACGCCACTTGTCATTAGCTCACCTGATGTGTTCAGCTAGCTCCCAGCAGTGCATTGCTGCTCTTCAAAAAAGAATACCAAGAGAATGGAGCAAATTTAATAATAGAAGTAAATTGCAAAATTGTTTAAATTGCATACTTTTCCTGAATCATGAAAAATTGTATTTCATGTCCTGTCCTTTTTTTTTTTTTTTTTTAAATAAACAAATTTTTATTGAGGTTTTCAACACGTACAATAATATACTCATATGCATCAAATGACATTTCGCCAATTTTGATAATATGAAGTTATCTTAACAGCAAAGAATTTTAGGAAAACAGAGATGATATAGTACTAAGTAAAGTTACAACCTCTTTTTATAGCAAGTATAATAAAATTAACTCTAATAACACATGGGGCCACTCATGGACCCTGGAGAGCTTGCAGCACTATAAAGGAGGAATTCTTTCTTATACATAGTTATTGTAGTGATATATGTAGGTATGTTGCGTTTAATTCAGACACTACAATTGGATTTCGTATTCAAAAAGCTATAAACAGTATTGCAGGGCTAAGAAGAGGAGATATGATCAATGTTGTGTTACACTGCAAGTTGTACGTATGAGAGAAGTGATTGGGGTGCGGTATAGGCAAGACAAACCGCTTCGTTAACCCTCCTAAATTAGGAGGTATATTATATGAAAAGGTGGTGGGGGGGGAGGTGGTAGTTGTAATATATTAAACAAGGTATATCATAGAATAATACATTTCTAAAGAATGCAAGATAAGCTACTACATCCTGACTTAGAGTAAATAAGCTGCGATAAAGCAAAGCGTCATATCTATGTTGATAAGTTAATTGCGCCTGGACTGGAACTATATCTCACATAGTAGAGCCTGAGAATTTAAGATGATACATGTCGCAAAGGTTAAGCAGCTCCATTTTGACATTTTAGGGAAAGAGACTGTGCATCAAGGCACTAGTGCAGGTCCAGCCTGCGCTAGAAAATAAGTCATCCTGGAGTAATTGGAATCTGAATATGAGATAAACAGAAATAGGTAGCATGGTTACACTTCAACCCTAGAACCTATTAGTATTAACAATATAGGGCACAATGTTATTAGGTGGTTATCCACTTATACGGAAATAGGGTACCTCTCCAGGAAGCCAGTCACGTTGAGCACAAAGCTAGGTATAGGCTGAATACTAATGTCTAAGGGGCCAACGTCCAAGATCTTTTTATATAAAGCTTGTCGAAGTGGGATTAATTATAGAGTATTTATAACTAAAGACAGAAAAACAAATGTCATATAAATGAAACTAGGGGACAGATGGTGAATAAGTAACTGCAGGTATTTTAAATATAAAATGAGGGTTAGGTTTAGCCAGATTTTCGGGAAGCCAGCATTAAATATTCTGAATACTGGTAAAGCGAGATGGTGTACAGAGCTCTGCCTCGGCCGCTGGCAGATCCTGCCATCAAGAACATAGTTTACAGATATGTAAGAATTATATATGACTTCCCAAACCTGTTTAAAGGGTAAAAGTAACTATACCTCTCTAATGTATCATTTGTATTAATAACAAATCTAGATCTATGGAAGAGACTGCCCCATAAATGAGTCATAGTAAATATTATCGTGCATACGCACAAATTAATTATATAAGAGCATTGGACCTCATAATTCTAAAAGATATAGGGTATAAGTACACGTTCAGTACATTATAAAATATGGCTCTATTTACAAACTAGCCTGTATATTGTGCCTAATAAGGGCTAGAGACGTACTAACCATATGACAGGTATAACATCAGATTAGATTGAGCCTGACCTTAAGTTACAATATATATAATAATGGTACCCGGCCTCACTGGAGAGTATAGCAGGTAAGAACTTTAACATACAGAGTCTTTAAATGTAATAAGAATATAGGTAGAACAGAAGCGTCCATATAAATAGAATGAAGCAGGGTGCAAAGTAAAATAGTAGCAGGTATAAGAACATCTGCTCTAAGTGACCCTCAAGTACCTCTAATAGATGGAGCGGCATGCAAACAGAATAAAAATAAGTAAATACCAATGCAGACAGCTGATTTAAACAAAATTATAGCTGTGAAAAACAAAAGACAGTTGTTATTTTCGTCTAGCCCATACGTAGAGGATAACCCAAAACTTTTCCTTAATGGCTGTTCCCACTGTTGATGAGATGTTAAAAATGAGGGATTAATCCATATGCATAAGCCCATAGAGGGCTAAGAAGGCTTTAGGTAATACAGTCCACATTTTCACATTCCAACTCCCAGCTTATATAGTCAGCAGAGCATATAATAGGAGAAGTGGAACTAGAAAAATAAAAATAAAGCTCCAGATTAACCGATGCCTCTTCTTAGGTCACCGGGAGCATACTGTACTTGTTGCACGAGGCCCACTAGTAAACACCAACCTGCAGCCACCACCAGGTTCTGAAAGTCCCAGCTCATTTGTAGTTCACAGGCTCCGGATCTATCCATCTCTGTATTATCTGTGTGATGTAGACCATGCTTCCTAAGGGGGTTCCAATATGTGAGCTGGAATTTAGGAGCCTTGCGCGGTCCCTGAGCCCCTATCCATCTTGTACTGTACCGCAGTGTATTTGCCAATGGCGCGTCTCTTAAACTTTCATCTGTGAGTCGTCCAATTCAGCAGCGGTTTCCATTTCTCTGCCATTGTCCAGCAGAGTGATCTCCCTGGTCTTCTTAATATCACATTGTAGGCGAGTATGTACCGGCCTTGGTAGAAAAGATGACGACTGCCAGGGGTCTAATAAGCGGTCAAGGCAGTTAGAGAGTTAGATTGAATGGCATTAGACTTTAAATTTTCAGCCAATGCATCCAAAAGGACATTGCCGTGGCGATCTATCAATTCATGCATCTGACTCAAAATGAAGGCTGCTGTGTCATCGTACATTTTAGGCCAGTGAGAGTTGAAGATCCTTGGACACTAAAGTTAGGGCAAAAGTCACTGTGTTGTTCTCCAGAAGCAGTGAAAAGTTTAATCTCCATAGACACCTCCCAAAAAGAGTTAGAAGCAGAGAAAGTAGGTGATAAAGCCTTTAAAAATAATAAACATGTCAGGAGCTCTATAAATGTACGTCTTGTCTCAATGATATTTGGCTCCGCCCCCCATGTCATGTCCTTTTAAACTATGTGTTTAACCGCTTACACACACAATACTTGATATATAACAGTATTTTCTTTCATTTTTTTAGGGAAAAGAACTTTGAGGATTTCTCACAACACCTGAAAGGTTTAGTGAACCTGTACAAGGTGCCAGGGGATAAGTGAGTAAGAGCACAAGAGTAATCTGAAACTGAATCCGACATCACGCAATTTAAAGGAACATGTTAACTAAATGCTACATAACTTGAAAGTAAAGGGCCCAGTTTCAGGAAGTTTACAATGAAATCTCACAAGTTTATTGTGAAATCCCAAAAGAGTACAGTAAATATAAGTGCAAACTGATTTGGCTTTTTTTCACAGTAGATGAAGGATAATTGGTCACAGAGCAATTCCTTTGGTAAGATCAAGACATTTTGAGGTAAAATGTCTTCCTTTTTTACCTGGATATGTTCATTTGATATTTCCTATTTTTTTCTGCTATTGCTGCATCACTTAAAGGGCCATAATACCCAAATGTTTAAACACTTGAAAGTGATGCAGCATAGCTGTAAAAAGCTGATTAGAAAATATCACTTGAACATCTCTATGTAAAAAAGAAAGATATTTTACCTCAAAAGTTCCTCAGTAGCCACCTCCCATTGTAAAGGATTTCTAAGCAGCATTTTAGTGTGTTTGTCCTGGGACATCTGAAGGGACTAGCATTGTGCACTCTCATATTATTTCACCAATCAGGTAAAGGAAGCTTACTATGAAATCTCATGAGAGTTAAGTCAAATCTCATGAGATCACAGTAAGAGTTCATGACCTCAGCACTGCTGATGCTGATTGGCTGCTGTTCATTTCTTCATTTTTTTTAAATTTTTTTACCTGCAGCTGGGAGCAGCTGAGTATAACTTTTTACACAGAACTTACTCTGCTGAGCTGAGGAAATTGTGAGGTAAAATATCTTCCTTTTTTACATAGAGATGCTCAGGTGATATTTTCCTGTCAGCTTTTTACAGTTATACTGCATCAGTTTCAAGTGATTTAGCATATGAGTATTATGTCCCTTTAAGTAATTTAGGATATGAGTAACATGTTCCTTTAACATCTATGTGATTTATGTTCTTTCAACCCTTAGCATTTACATGTCTTTAGTGTATACATCCAAGTGTGTATCTTTCTCAGCTGCCCGATTCTCTCTCTCTCTTTCTCTCTCTCTCTCTATATATATATATATATATATATATATATTTCTGTAGTGTGCATGCCATCTTAATGGTTTAGTTGTCAGAATGACTTGCTTACTTGATTAGAGGGAAACGGAATTAAAGCATTCAACTTAAGACGTTTTGCTTATTTATTTTTTTAAGAATAAACTTGACTCAGTGGCACCTTTTAATAATTCCACTCCCCAATCTTGTTTTCTTTAACAGCATTATTTGATGTGAAGTGATGCATGGATGTAGTACATTTTGCCTTTATCATATAGGAGCTACTTTGAAGCTGTAATCTCCTGTACATTAACTGTATTGTTTGAGTTTCAGAATCCATCTTTCCTGAATGAGGCCTTTTTACTCTATGTTCAAGTTGTAACTTTGCTTACAGTCACTGCAGTATTCTAGGGGCATTATACCACTTTTTTCATAGAGATGTCTCTTGCTGCTAAAAGTTTTGCTATCAGGGATATAGTGGCTCCCCTACATCCCCTCTCCCCATAAGACACCTTGTATCTGTGCATGTGATAACCATTCCCACAGTAATCACATGCAACATAGTGAGACAGATAGTACCTTATTGAATAAAAGGGATTTCCCTCTTTCAAATGAGAGGTTATATGCTTTCCCTTTATTATGACCAATACTCCCGGGTACTTAGTGTTGTAGGTAATCTTGAGTTTTTTTTTGTAGTCACTTACATCTTATTAGAGGATTATAGTAGCACTTATTTTGAAAACAAAATTATTATGTGTTCTGTTAAAGCCTAGGTTATTTTTTTTTAAAAGCCTTGATCTCTACAGCAAAGAAGTTGCTTTTTATTTTAGCTATTTTATGACATGGAGTGGCCTCACTTATTGTTTTTGAAGATTGACCAATTTATAATGAAGAAGGATTATACCCATAATGAATTGAGGCAATGCAGAAGTGGAAAAGAGAGTTGTGCTTTGCTTAGTGAAAGGAGTGTGGATTGTTGTATTCCATGCCCTTTTCAATTACTCTCTTTTCTTAAATGGAAAGAGTCCACAACTGCAGCATGCATTACTTTTGGGAAATAAGAACCTGGCAACCAGGAGGAGACAAAGACAACCCAGCCAAAGGCTTAAATACTCCTCCCACTCCCCTCATCCCCCCATAATTCTTTGCCTATCGTCCCAGGAGGTTGGCAGAGAAGTGTCAGAATTTTAAATTTTTGTTTCTTATGAAGGGTAGTACTTTTCGGCATGGGACAGGAGTTTTAAGTAGTCCTGTCAGTCTCTCAGTGAGGGCTTGGATGAAAGTTAGAGTCCGGAGATGCAGGGAGTTTCTTTCTGCGAAACGATCCTGACTCATATTAATAGCTCCTGAAGCAATCGGCGTTGTCGAACTTCGCTTCGCTGCTTGCTTTCTTCTCTCGAGTCCATGGCGGAGGTGATGCTACTATCCGTCACACTTGAAAAGCCGTGTTCCTGTTCCACGGGGTAGATTCCGGTAAGATTGTTTCATTTTACTTTATTGATCAATGTACTGTAATGTGAATGTTTCCCGAGAGGCTGCCACCTTGCGGGTCTAACTTATCATAAGGGTCTCAGTGAGTCTCTTTTAGTATCTTGGAATCAAGGGTTAATATATCCTGAGGGGGGTTATTGAACAGGGGGGATTTATAATCATGTTTCTTATGTGATTCAACCTGCTTTGGCTCGTGGTTTGGAACATTGAGGCCTTTGAAAGTGACACAGCCTTTTGGTTGGGCGCACTTTTTTTGGACTGTATGGTTCACCTTGTGTTCGGGCGTGGTTGCGTTCCGTTATTTCCATTTACGCATTGCAAGCCGCGTTGCGAATGAAATTTTCTAGTCCGCCGGGGTCTGGTCATAGGAGGTGGTGAGTGCCCCAGCCATTGGGGGTGTCAGGTGCCGTTTTTGTTTTTACTACTTTAGTCCATATTTAAATATCCTCTATCCAGTTATGGAGGATTCTGATGTTGAGACTGTGTTAATTTCAGATTCAGTTACAGAGTATTCTGATACTGAGACTATTTTAATTTCAGATTCTGTGTCCGGTGATGAATCCGGAGTGGCCTCGTTGACACCTGTTTTGTTCCGTATGCCATTTCAGAGTGCCTGGTTCCTCGGGCTTGGGGAATCAAGGGACTGCAGCATATTTTTGCTTCCACATGTTGGCGATTGTTCGTCTTTGAGAATGTTCTCGTGCCCTATTGTACCGGGCCTTCCGCCTTGGGGAGGGCCTCTACAGTTCCCCGCGGGTGTAACTGTCCCGGAATGTTGTGCGTTTTGTTACAGGATTGCACGCCTTCGCGTGTTGCTCAAACATGTATTTCAGTTATTGAATGACCCTATCGTTACCAGATACGGGGATTTTCAGTCTGATAATTCGAATGGTACACCTCATTAGACATCTGGGGATGAAGTAATCTCCTGATTGTCATTTGTTTGAGATCTTTCCCAGTTTTTGAAACATAGGCCTGTGCCTTTTTGAGCGTTAACCTCGGGTTGCCTTATATTTTATTTATATCTGATGGGATGTCTTTTATTTGTTTTTGTTTCCTTCAGGAACCTTCTGGGATTGATACTCTTTATTACTTCTTCGGAAGTTGTTTTGGACATGTTAGTCCTATGTTAAAAATGTCTGTTCTCTGTTTTTCCCCTGAGGGAGAATTTATGCAGCTTGCCGGTTAGGACCCCAGGTGCAGGCTGGTCCTGTCGGGTTCGCTCGGGTTTTGTGGCTGTTCAGACATGTGGCGCTGTTCTGCATCCGCTGGTTCGGTAGAATCGCTGAGTGCTCAGGTTATTATTGTTTTTCATGTTCAACTAAGCATTCAAGAGGACCTATGGGTCCGTGAGGCAGGAAGGATTGTTTCAGTCCTTATAGCCTTCAGTTATAGATGACCAAGCAGGGGAGTTTTTCTGCTGCGTCACTCTCTCTGACATCTGATCAGAACTTATAGTTTTTTCTCCCCCTTGTGGAGTGTAGGAGGGAGCGCAGTTGAGCGGTTTGGCCTTCATTTTTAGGCCTCTGGATTTGTCCTTTTGGGCTTGATCCAACAGCTTGTACAGGATAGCTGTCTAGCATGCGAAAGGTTTGCAGTTTGAAACCAGTTGCAGCTCTTGACACCTTACAGGTGTACGCCTAGGCTGTTTATAGTGTATATAGATGCAGCTCTTACTCTTTGATGTGTACTGTCTGTCTGAGTTATAAGAGACCTTTCTTCCATTGTCTCCGGGTGAGTTGTATCTCCTTTTAGTTATCTGTGGTTTCCGGGTGATGCTTGTTCCCTGCGGGGACTTTGTTTAGCTCAGGGTTTTCCGGAGCTGGGTAGGCTTAGTGCCTTTCTCTTCCTTGTGTCCTCTGCTTGTGCGGAGGGGAGACTAGTCCTGCTAGTATGATTTTTTTGACCTCGAGGTATCCCTTGGTTGTCCTGAGGCTCTGAGAAGTATCTTCATACGACTTCTAGCCTTGCTCCTTGGAGCGTTGGACTTTAGCTAGGGGTGGTTCCTTCCTTTGGTCGGGGCTTTCGAGTTCTTCTCGCTATCCGGATTCTCTGGATATGCATCAATACCCTTGTGTCTGGCTTTTTGGCCAGTTGGGGGGTTTAGTTCTAGGGTAAGGTTTGCCTGAACTATTAGGTCCCCGGACCTGTTTTTCTCGCTGAGACTTCCGGTTGCTGAAGCTTCCCTTGGCCTTTTTCCTGACCCAGTCTTGGGTGGTTTTGGAATTTTGGATCTCAGGGCTGGTCGGGGTGTTCCACGGTAGTGGGAACTTGGGCTATGTCCTTGCTCCATCTACCTAACCCTGGTCATGGTTGGCCAGGTTTTCGTAGTAATTTTTACTCTTTGCAACAGAGTAGCCCATTTCATCTGGTGGTTAGCCGTGTGGCTTGAGCCTCAAGGGTGGTTGGTTCATACCCAGCTGCTGGCGTTGGATGTCCAATTTCTGCTGCACCTTGCCAGTGTTCCCGTGGATTCCCTGCTCTGCAGGCAAATGGGTTGGCTGTGCCTCTGCTTGGCAAGCTACTTGTAGGGGGGTCCTTTTCTAAGACATCTGTGTTGGGAATTTCTCTTCCCATTAGCCGGTGACTTCGGACCTTGGGGACAGTTGTTCAGATAGAAAGTATCAAAATGCGCCAAAAAATTATTATGCCACACACGCTTTTCTTAATATAGGCGAGATCTCACAACCTTATCTCTAAGAGATAAGAAAGAAATGTGCCACAAGAGAAGCGCTACACTCCCTGTTGAGGTGGGTGTTGCTTAAGGTGGTGTCCACGCTATATATCAACGTATGGAAATGTAATAGTATATGTTGAAAAAGGATTAATAAATATTTGTAATGAAAGAATGTATAAATAAAACTATTTAATAATATCTTTTAAAACGGATTAAAAAAAATACAATGAAAAACACAATTGATGATTGGTATACAATTCACAATTTTAAAATGTCCAATACAATATCTATTAAAATTGGTAGTGTCTCTATTTTGACAACAATCTGGCATTAAATAGGCTAGAAGAAAAAATTGTTTTGAAAATAGCAAAGGTATTATTCTTTTGCGTGCATGCTGATCTCAAATTAGTGAAAGGTGTTCCTTAAATCAATAAATATTAAAATAAAAATAGCAAATGTTTTAAAGGTCCAAAATGTGATCCAATGTGCACTCCTAAAATATATATGTCCAAATTATGCGTGAAAATCCATATCCTCCATTAATAATAATCACGATATATACAATATGTGAAAAGTGAAAAAATATTTAAAATTTCAAATTTCAAAATTCAAAAACTGTGTCAAAAAAACAGGTGTACACCTAAAAATATGAAAATATAGAAATATAAAAGCTCTGAAAAATATATAAAAATATCCTCTGAGTACTTAGAAAGGTGACTTTATATCTTGATAAAGTGATGTTGTATCCCTAAATGTTATTTGTTCCAGATTGGGTGGATTCCAAAGTAAATTGTGCGATATATGAATAATCCATCGGTAACCTAAGGAAAAAAAGAAAAGTACATACAGGGAGTGCAGAATTATTAAGCAAATGAGTATTTTGACCATATCATCCTCTTTATGCATGTTGTCTTACTCCAAGCTGTATAGGCTCGAAAGCCTACTACCAATTAAGCATATTAGGTGATGTGCATCTCTGTAATGAGAAGGGGTGTGGTCTAATGACATCAACACCCTATATCAGGTGTGCATAATTATTAGGCAACTTCCTTTCCTTTGGCAAAATGGGTCAAAAGAAGGACTTGACAGGCTCAGAAAAGTCGAAAATAGTGAGATATCTTGCAGAGGGATGCAGCACTCTTAAAATTGCAAAGCTTCCGAAGCGTGATCATCGAACAATCAAGCGTTTCATTCAAAATAGTCAACAGGGTCGCAAGAAGCGTGTGAAAAAACCAAGGCGCAAAATAACTGCCCATGAACTGAGAAAAGTCAAGCGTGCAGCTGCCAAGATGCCACTTGCCACCAGTTTGGCCATATTTCAGAGCTGCAACATCACTGGAGTGCCCAAAAGCACAAGGTGTGCAATAATCAGAGACATGGCCTAGGTAAGAAAGGCTGAAAGACGACCACCACTGAACAAGACACACAAGCTGAAACGTCAAGACTGGGCCAAGAAATATCTCAAGACTGATTTTTCTAAGGTTTTATGGACTGATGAAATGAGAGTGAGTCTTGATGGGCCAGATGGATGGGCCCGTGGCTGGATTGGTAAAGGGCAGAGAGCTCCAGTCCGACTCAGACGCCAGCAAGGTGGAGGTGGAGTACTGGTTTGGACTGGTATCATCAAAGATGAGCTTGTGGGGCCTTTTCGGGTTGAGGATGGAGTCAAGCTCAACTCCCAGTCCTACTGCCAGTTTCTGGAAGACACCTTCTTCAAGCAGTGGTACAGGAAGAAGTCTGCATCCTTCAAGAAAAACATGATTTTCATGCAGGACAATGCTCCATCACACGCGTTCAAGTACTCCACAGCGTGGCTGGCAAGAAAGGGTATAAAAGAAGAAAATCTAATGACATGGCCTCCTTGTTCACCTGATCTGAACCCCATTGAGAACCTGTGGTCCATCATCAAATGTGAGATTTACAAGGAGGGAAAACAGTACACCTCTCTGAACAGTGTCTGGGAGGCTGTGGTTGCTGCTGCACGCAATGTTGATGGTGAACAGAACAAAACACTGACAGAATCCATGGATGGCATGCTTTTGAGTGTCCTTGCAAAGAAAGGTGGCTATATTGGTCACTGATTTGTTTTTGTTTTGTTTTTGAATGTCAGAAATGTATATTTGTGAATGTTGAGATGTTATATTGGTTTCACTGGTAAAAATAAATAATTGAAATGGGTATATATTTGTTTTTTGTTAAGTTGCCTAATAATTATGCACAGTAATAGTCACCTGCACACACAGATATCCCCCTAAAATAGCTATAACTAAAAACAAACTAAAAACTACTTCCAAAACTATTCAGCTTTGATATTAATGATTTTTTTGGGTTCATTGATTAATAATAAAATTAATCCTCAAAAATACAACTTGCCTAATAATTCTGCACTCCCTGTAGTGCAATAAAGCCTCTAACAGTGTAAATGATAAGTGTTTAGCTTACCTAGTGCTCCTGAGCCGTTATACCAGTTTTCTACGCGTTTCGGTCTTATGGAAGACCTTTCTCAAGACTGGTCTTGAGAAAGGTCTTCCATAAGACCGAAACGCGTAGAAAACTGGTATAACGGCTCAGGAGCACTAGGTAAGCTAAACACTTATCATTTACACTGTTAGAGGCTATATTGCACTATGTACTTTTCTTTTTTTCCTTAGGTTACCGAGGGATTATTCATATATCGCACAATTTACTTTGGAATCCACCCAATCTGGAACAAATAACATTTAGGGATACAACATCACTTTATCAAGATAAGTCACCTTTCTAAGTACTCACAGGATATTTTTATATTTTTATATATTTTTCAGAGCTTTTATATTTCTATATTTTCATATTTTTAGGTGTACACCTGTTTTTTTGACACAGTTTTTGAATTTTGAATTTTGAAATTTTTAATTTTAAATATTTTTTCACTTTTCACATATTGTATATATCGTGATTATTATTAATGGAGGATATGGATTTTCACGCATAATTTGGACATATATATTTTAGGAGTGCACATTGGATCACATTTTGGACTTTTAAAACATTTGCTATTTTTATTTTAATATTTATTGATTTAAGGAACACCTTTCACTAATTTGGGATCAGCATGCACGCAAAAGAATAATACCTTTGCTATTTTCAAAACAATTTTTTCTTCTAGCCTATTTAATGCCAGATTGCTGTCAAAATAGAGACACCACCAATTTTAATAGATATTGTATTGGACATTTTAAAATTGTGAATTGTATACCAATCATCAATTGTGTTTTTCATTGTATTTTTTTTAATCCGTTTTAAAAGATATTATTAAATAGTTTTATTTATACGTACATTCTTTCATTACAAATATTTATTAATCCTTTTTCAACATATACTATTACATTTCCATACGTTGATATATAGCGTGGACACCACCTTAAGCAACACCCACCTCAACAGGGAGTGTAGCGCTTCTCTTGTGGCACATTTCTTTCTTGGGGACAGTTGTTGCCCTTCCGGCATCATCCCTTTTCTTTAGGGGATACTCTCTTCCCTATGAAGATAGAGTCCTTGCTTGGGGCTTCTCCTGGATGGGAGGTGAAAAGGTGGGATTTGTTCCCCCTGGGGTCTTGCTGGCTCCAAGCAGACTTGTTGGGCCTTTATTTTGATAGATCCTTAGGTCTATTGCCTTGTTGTCTGTTTTCAGAGTCGGGTTGTACTTGTACTCTGTGGGGATGGCTGTGCTATCCTTACGCTCGTTCCTGTACCTGTTTCAGGATTCTTTTGTTCCCCTGTCTTTGATCCCTGAGGCTGGGTGTGGGTCTGCAGGTCAAGATGGCCGAGCGGTCTAAGGAGCTCCGTTCGATTCGCAGTCTCCTCTGGATGTGTGAGCTTTGTTGAGTCTATCCTGTAAGCTTAGTCTGTTAGGGTATAGATTTTCCTTTCAACTTGCTCCATTGATTTCAGAAGAGAGTTTACTCTTCCTTCAGGTTCTGAGGGTATACTCTCCTTCACGGGGGACCTTGATTGAGGTTTTGTGTTCCCTTTTTAGGGACCTGTGTGTAGGTCGGGCGACTTAGGTTGCCTTGAGCATGCCCTCTGTCTAGGGGTTGCTTTTGTGGTCTGTTTCTTCGAATGCTTAGGTATTCTATGGTCAGACACTGGGAGGACTTTGCCTCTTCAGTTGCATTCAGTGCTTGCAGGATGTTGGAGAAACATCTGTTCTGTCTCTGTGTCCGGTCTTATCCCGGGTTTCGCTTGGTATAGGCGTGGCCTCCTTTGCCTGTTTGGGCCCCTTTGGGTCTCTGTGAGCTGGGCTCACTCTTGGAGGTGTTCTTTTTTGTATTAGGGGACCTTTCGGTTTCCTTGGTTCTCCTTTGCCTTGTTCCCTTCAGGGCTGTTATCTCCTTCATTTGTGGAGATGAGCGGTGGAGGGCCATTTGTTGGGCGACGGTGTCTCCTGGAGGACTGTTGGCTCAGTCGAGTCTGTTTGTGGTCTCTAGTTTGGCTTCTGGACTAACAGCGAGTCAGTGTAATTGGGGCTTTTCCTTTTAAAGTTTTCTCGGCTTCGGATGAAGCAGCGTTTTTTAATGGGTAGAGGTTCAGGCCTGGTGCCCTCAGTATGGGCCGCCTATTGTACCCTCCCTTCTTGGCATTCAGAGTCCTCTATAGCTTGGGTATTGTTTTCCCAAAAGTAATGAATGCAGCTGTGGACTCTTTCCATTTAAGAAGAAAAACATAAATTATGCTTAACTGATAATTTCCTTTTCTTCTGATGGAAGGAGTCCACAGCTCCCCACCCGTAATTTTATGTGGGGCGTCTTTATATTCTTCTGGCACCTTTCACCCTGATATTTCTTCTACTGTTCCTTGGCAGAATGACTGGGGGATGAGGGGAGTGGGAGGGAGTATTTAAGCCTTTGGCTGGGTTGTCTTTGCCTCCTCCTGGTGGCCAGATTCTTATTTCCCAAAAGTAATGAATGCAGCTGTGGACTCTTTCCATCAGAAGAAAAGGAAATGATCAGGTAAGCATAATTTATGTTTTTTATATTATTTTCTTTGTATTCTTTCTCTCTCTCTAACTTTCTTTCCCTTTAGATATATTTCTCTTTTTTCCTGCCTTTTGTAACTGTTTTTTTTCCCTATACAACTATACAAATATTTGGCTGTATATCTGCATGATCGCTTGATATTATTTTACACTTTTATTTTCTCCTCAGCAAACTAAAGACTAAAATGTACTTGGCTCTTCAGTCCTTAGAAATGGATCTTACAAAAATGGCTGCCATGTACTGGTGAGTAAGAGTCATTTAAGTTGACCTTACATCTGTGGTTGCTCTACAAAACTAGATAGAAAAATTGTGCAGCTATAGAAAACCGAGAGGAACAAAAAAACCTTATAAATCCCTAGTTAGTAGAATATTAGACATAATTGTGTGTATTTCTGTGTCTTCCAGGCAAGCCACTAATGCTAGTGTGCTGGACAAAATACTACAAGGCACAGTCGGACTAGTGACACCAAGAAGTGGAGGTAATACTTCAAAATTTGCTTTCTCTCTACAGTGAGTAGAGGTGGTTCTTGCATTGTCCACACAGTTTATCTAACATTTTTTTCTTGGCTTGGAAGGGCACTTGATGAGCTTGAAGTATTTCCTGACTCCATATGATTTGTTCGATGATGTAACGGGGGCAACAATAACATTGAATGAAGGACAAGGTGAGCTGTGGGATTGAGACCATAATTACTGTGCTCTTCCCTCTCAGTGACATTATAACACAGAAAGAAGGTAGGATTTGAGGATGGCAGATTTAAGAGGGAAGAAGGGACATCAAAAGGAATAATGGGCCACAGACTGCATCTATTCAGTTAATAATTCAGGCATAACTAGATAATAAAGCCTGTTCCCCTTCAGACAATGTGAAAAAAAAGTTAGTTGCACTGTCTGAATAAACAATGACTCACTTAGAATGGATCACATGTATATAGAGTTTATGGTACTAATTAACTATTTAGAGTATACACCTAGGGCGCTTTGAATTCATCCATTGTTTACAATTGGGACACATTCACTCATGTAGATGTATTCATATACTGTGCAGAATATATTTTTTTAAATGTTTGTTTTTCTAAAAAGAAATCTCCAATTAAAAATAATAATAATAATTAGAATATTGCATGGTTTCCATGTACACTCTTAAAATAATGAACTTTAACAAAATTAACATGTATTTTTGTGTGTGTGTGTTTTGCAGCCATTTTTATAATAAGACAAATTAAAGTATTTTACAATGTTTTTAATAGGTTGAATGTAAGATTAAGCATAAGATTAAACCAATCAATGCATCATCCTCAGTGTCAGATTTTTGCTTCTAATCCAATATACCTAGGGTATCGAGTGTTACATTATAAATATTCAACTGTGAAATATAATATGAATAGAGAAATTAGAGATTTCTAATAATATAGATAGAAGTCACTGAAACACAGCACTAATGCTCTCACACTGGGGTGACAGACAAAAAGTGGGTGACAATCAAAAATGTAGTGGTAGAAGAATGCTTTGGGACATATTGAAGAGTGACTTTCTATCATACCACAGAGAGACAGAAACATCAGGAATTTAATGGCTATAATATTTAACCCTCGTGTTACAAGGAGACTGTGTATATCATTTGTCCCTATGTCTCTTCAGACAACACATCAATAAGTGATGGGAGGCTCTCTTCACTCTTTATTTTAATTTGTACTTTTACGTTGTTACCCTCTGCTTGTACTTCTCCTTCTGCTATCCCTGAGCTCTGCTTGGGACTGTATCAAATTGGTAATGTATAGTTGTATACAACTGCTTATTTGCTTCTTTAGAAGAATGGAGGATTATTTATGATCAAGAACTCCAGCACTTCCTAGACTGTGTAAATGTTTGGTTGCAACACATTGCTTTATAAAGGGATATGAAACATATTTGTTTTCTTTCAAAATTCTCACTGTAGCCCCTGCCCTCAAGGATATGATAGAGCTGACATGTTGATAACTTAAGTTGCATTCTGCCTCTTCCGAGCATGGGCAAAAATGCCTGTTTCTCTTGCAGTCTCTAAATACTAAGCCAACTCATGTTACTCAAGAAGATTTAAGACATCAAGCTAGATATCCCTTCCCGTAGAGACACCAGTCCACTTGTTTAAAATGATGAATAATACATGTTACAATGATTACAGTTGTTTAATATTATTACAACAATAATATCCCTTTACAGTGTAGTAACCATTTCAGGTAGCTAAGAGGATAATTATAAAACTGCGCACTACCTAACTTACAGTTTGTCAAACCTGTCAAACAGCACTCTAATGACATATTGTTTAGCTTTAAAGAAAATTATCTTGCTGCATTGAGAAAAACACTTGGTGTTTCTTTGTTCAGGGTCTTCCTGAGTTATATTAACATTTTCCATTCCTTTATATGGAATACATAGCTGGGGGCATGTAAATGTTGTAATCCCCCATTCAAGATGCACACTGTTGAAATACTCCTCTTTTCTTTCGTAAAATAATGATGGTCCATAGGACTCCATAACAGCTGAATGATACAGGGACATAGGAATACCCTATGTGTGCAGTATTTCCCCATGGGACTTCAGCCATACCTACCCTCAGGTGTCACATGGATTTGTCCCACAGCCTCCCCCTGAGGGATACAGGTATTTCCTACATATGACGTCTGTGGTACCCGTATCAGTACTGGATGGGCTCTCTATTGGATACTGCAGCTATATGCCTGGTAAGCCAGTGGAAGGGTGCTACTTAAGGTAAGTGACTTACCACAGTACACACACAGCCCAGAGGCTATTTGTAGGTACTTTAACACAGGTATAGCATAGCCACGGGACCTAGCCTGCTCTCTTCATGACACACTTTTTTTTCTGGTCCCTACGTGCCCTAACCTTATCAGGGACACAGCCAGTTAAGACTGGTGCCCTTCACAGCCTTTTGGCAGCTCTGGGATCCATTTTAAGCACTTTGTGCAGTTAGCGGTTTAGTACAGGATACTCCGGTGTGGTGTGGGGTTATTTTATTGAAGGTGTAACTGTTAATTTACTGCTTGGTGCACACTTTTTAATTTTGTATACATTTTAAGCCTCTCTGAGGCACTGGCATTACACCGAACCGGTAGCCCTGCCCCCTAAGCTTCCCAGGCTTTCCTCTTCACTCTGGAGCTGCTACAGAGCAGAAAAGCAGCTGAGGATACTGTGGGCTGTAATTTCTTCAGTCATTACCAGCTAATCCTTGGTCCTGTCACAGGAGGGGGTGAGTACTCATAAAGGACTTCCCAAGGGGTCAGTTATTTATTCAGCCTGCAGCTTGGGACTTAAAATAAAGGTGTCAGAGGGGCTTTTAAGTTTAGTGTAGAGGGCTCTCTATCTGTTTTAGAAACATAGATATTGACGGCAGATAAGAGCCATAGGCCCAGCAAGTCTGCCTGACCTTACCTAACAGTATAAACTTATCTAGTTCGTAGCATAGCCTTATGCTTGTCCCATGCATTTTTAAAGTCCCCCACAGTGTTTGTTGCTACTACCTCTTGAGGAAGTTTATTCCATAAACATTTCTTTATTTGTGTATATCTGGTGTCATTGTATAGTCTGCTTTTACACATTATTATGGAACAAAATGAGTCTGTCCCTACTGATGTCAGTATTAACACTGTAGAGGTATCAGCTACTGATCTCCCTCTCTCTATATTATTGTGTGTATTTTGCAACTCTTTCAGAGCTTGGTACCTCAAATTTAAGTTATTTTATTGAGTCGTATTAAGGCTCTCATTGACAATACAGACATTTAGATTATACTCTGTGCAACCACTGTATACCACCTATGGTCTATTTTTAACTGCAGCCTCTTTTTTCCCCATAAAGGGTTAACAATATCTTAATATTTACTGTGTGAAGGTCCTCTGATTATTACCTTATATTACAGTCTATATGTTTTTAATACATTTACACCTATCTACAATAGTAATGCTTATATATAAGTAAATACAACATACTATTTATATTGAAGTGACTAAAAAGAAATGCCTATACATAGAGGGGACATAGCATTGTACTACTTTCACCTGAAGTGTGTTTAAGATAGGTTTGTATTGTATACTGTATGTATGCACTTAGAAATGTAATTTGCAGTAATGTACTTGATGTATTGTAATATACACATTTAAGGGTATATGCTAATATGATAGACTATATATGCTTATTGCACAACAATGCATTTATTTTTCATGTGCATTCCTGTATATATATGTAGATTTGTAAGAACAGTATATGTTTCATCTTTGTGCTTCGTGCACATAATGTGATATTATATATACTGTATTTATATATATATATATATATATATACATACAAAGAGAGAAGCGCTCTACCAGGAACTAACAACAGCTCATTAGCTAGTTCTATGGCGATTTACCACCCCGGAAGCAACCTCTTTTAGACCAGTGTGCTTTTCACAAAGGAAACTTTCCTTAAGTATACCAGTCTGATCCCGCCAAGTAAGGTCAGTCCAGCCCCGAAATACCAAGCAATTCTCCTCTGAACAAGGAACAGGACAACCCTAGACAATCGTTTCGGCTTCCTATGGGCCTCGTCAGTGAAGTGCAGCCACATTCCTCTAAGCACACGGGGCAAGGAGTCCACATCTAGTTTCCCCCATCACCCATAGGGAGACTTCCCCAGGGTCATATTAATTTGCATACAAAGAGAGAAGCGCTCATGTTCCTTGTTCAGAGGAGAATTGCCTGGTATTTCGGGGCTGGACTGACCTTACTTAGCGGGATCAGACTGATATACTTAAAGAAAGTTTTCCCTTGCGAAAAGCACACTGGTCTAAAAGAGGCTGCTTCCGGGTGGTAAATCGCCATAAAACTAGCTGATGAGCTGTTGTTCGTTCCTGGTAGAGTGCTTCTCTTTTTGTATGCAAATATATATATATATATATATATATATATATATATATATATATATATACACACACAAATCTGCATAAGCTGTATATGTTTATTGCATGTGTAGCAGTGCACAAAATTCCTTCATACATTTTACTCTGCAGGATTAATTCCAAATGCAGTCATACAGTACTTCTACAGTTCTCAGTATAACAGTGAAGATCTTCTAGAGAAAAATACCTATTGGTATCTCTTTTTTTTTACCTATTATATTTGTAGTTCTTCCAGAGGGTTTTCTTGGTATTTCTTTAGGATTCATAGAATTCTTCAGTTTTACAGGAAATCTGGTAGTTCCCTAAAAGGTGAAATTTCTGCCTTATCTGTTCTTTTTTCATAGGAAGTTAGCTAAACTTAATAATGTTCAGAAATTTGTCCAGAGACCTATTTCTCCTCCCTGGAATTTGAATTTAGTTATTCACTATTACAAGGTCATCCTTTTGAACCAATACACCGTCATTGATATAAAGCTTTTATCTTGGAAAGGGCTTTTCTTCATTTCTAATAATTTACAAGAACAAGGCTGTACTTTGTACTACTTTTGATTTTCTTCCTAAGTTAGTTTCTTTGGAAATTGTTGTTCCTTCCTTTTGTCCAGATCCTGCTATCTCTAAGGAGTGACTATTGCATAATTTTGATGTAGTCAGAGCTTTGAAGTTCTATCTTGAAGCTACTAAATAATTCAGACAATCTTCTAGTTTGTTTGTTCTCTACTCTGTGACTTGTAAGGGGCAGAAGGCTACTAAGGTAGTGTTGGCTTTTTGGCTCAAACAAGTGATTCACAATGCTTACTTTGTGTCGGGAAGGTCACCTCCTAAGCATATTACAGCTTATTCTACTAGAGCAGTTGCAACTTTTTGGGCTTTTAAAAGTAATGCATCTCTGGAGCGGATTTACAATGCTGCAACATGGTCTTCTCTGCATATTTTTCCAAATTGTATTGCTTTGATGTGTTTGCTTCTTTGCAAGCAGCATTTGGCAGGAAAGTCCTTCAGGCCACAATGTCGGCTAAATAGGAACTGCCAGAAAAAATTCACACCCTTCCCATAACATACACTATCATCTTGGGTATTAATCCCATATGTTATGGAGCCCTATGCACTATTTTACGAAAGACAACATCATTTTATGCTTACCTGATAAATTATTTTCTTTCGGAATAATGGTCCATAGGTCCCACTCGTTTCAATTTTAGGAACGGAAGTTCCAATGACACCTCTACAGACTCTGCTTTGTCTTTGCAATCTATGTGTTTCCTGTGACGGATTACCGGCTACCCTGACTGGGTATCTCCCTCAAAGGACCCTTCCAACACCTGGAACCTGCCACTATGTAGCGGAGAAGAGTGATTATAGCGGAGAAGAGTGATTATAGCAGTTCCCACCCAAATAACTTGACAGACTAGCATTCAGGTGAAACAAGAACTACACTTTTTTCGGAAAAACACACAACATTTATAGGCAAACTGATCTTGATAAGAGCCTTATCAGTCCCCCAAATCTCCCACCATTCCCGCCCCACCAGACAGGCTGGCGCCTCCATAATGTCCAATGGCCCCCAGTGTCCAGCGGTACAGGGAGGGTGCATTCGGGATGATTCCGGGGGAGCGGCGGCACTTCCAGGGTGTTGCTGGAAAGCCCTTGGCCCCCAGTTACTTCAGTCCAAAAAGCGCCTTGATCCATGACTGGGGGTCGGAGTTATGGGCTACCCAGCGTACACCGGGAAGACCTCTGGGAAATGAATATTGAGGGGAGGTCCGAAACCCCCGGTTCCTAAGAGGGCTCACCTCTTGAAATCACCCCACCTCTAGTCGTCCCTGAGACTTATCAATCCCCAAAAGAGCGGAGCTCCTAGACGAGGGGCCGCTGGAGTGACCTGAGGTAAAGGGGACTGGGAATCCGAGCTGCTGTGGCCGGCCGTTTCATGGGGCCGGCCAGCTTGAAGGGAGGTCTGCTGAGTAGGGCTCGGAAACCCCGGTTCCATATGGAGATCACCTCTGGCAATTGGCCCACATATTACCCTCCCCATGGGGTACCAGTCCCCAAATGAGCGGAGCTCTGGGGCAAGGGGCCTCTGAAATGGCTGAAGGTAAAGATCTCCGGAGGATGCTGGGTGCGCCGGCCGGCCGGTAGATTCAGGGGCCCTGCCGGCCGGAGAGGGATAGGTCGGTCAGAGATCAGCTCTTTCAAGATCAGGTTTGCACACAAATTCTCACAAAAAGGGAAGTTCTGGGGGATCGCGGTTGCTCCTGGGAGCCCAAAACCGCCAAGAAATGAGAGGGGGTGAGATAGTAGGGGGTAGGGGTTTAACCCTTTGCAGCCCGGTATCCGTGACACTTCCTATTCTCTGCTTGGTTATACATTGAACGGATTAGAGATGGGAGGTGGGAGGGATTTTAAGCTCTTGTATGGGTTCTTGACCTCCTCCTAGTGGCGGGAAATATATCCTATATGTTATATGGAGCCCTATGGACCATCATTATTCTGAAAGAAAATAGTTTATCAGGTAAACATAAATTGTTTTAACAGTGATGGTCCAGGACTCATTGCAACTTCAAGTTGACCCTTTTCAGTAGTACTAATACATTTTTAAAGGCATGGAAGTCGAAATTAAATGCTTGCTGTTCAGATAGATCATGTGGTTTTTAAGAGACTTTTCATTGTATTTCTATGATCAAATTTACTTAAAGGAACATGAAACCCTTTTTTTATTAGAGAGCATGTCATTTCTTTCTAATAACACAGTGTGTCCATGGATCATCATAATTACTGTTGAGAATATTACTCCTGACCAGCAGCGGGAGGCAAAGAGCACCACAGCAAAGCTGTTAAATATCACTCCCCTACCCACAATCCCCAGTCATTCTCTTTGCCTGTAACAGTTGCAAGGAGGTGGTAAAGTTTAGGTGTCTGAAAGAATTTATTCAATCAAGAGTTTGTTATTTTAAAGCAGAGCAGGTTTGCTCTGATCTTTTTCTGGGGTTTAGCCGTAGTCCATGTCAGTAGAGTAGTGGTGGCTTTTAAGCATTGGGAACCTGTGGGGTATAATCCCCACTGTGTCTCTCAAACAGTTTGTTGCCGCTCTATTTGAAAAGCCTGTGTAGGTTTATACAGTCTTCCTTTATTTTCCACAGGTGAATGTGAGGAGGATGCCTCTGAAACTTTGTGGGCTGCCCTGCTGCCAGGCAGATTCATTTTATGGTAAGTGCTATGTTTATTTTTTATGTTTATTTTTTAAAGTTGGCACTTTAACAGTTAATGCTGTTTTATATGGGACGTGACTACATTTCTCCTGTTAGGTGAACAGGATACTGTAGGGCAGCTGTGCAGGGCACTGGGACGTTAGTTTTTGTTTTATTAATCATGAGGGCTCAGTGGTGTGTTCCGTTCCTGCAGAAGAAGGATGTATGTTGAGTGCTACTACTCTTTTCGGCTGGTTTCTCCATAGTAATGCCGGCTGGGAGGTTTAATAAGGTACGCCAGATGGGCGGGGCTTGTCGCAGGCAGCAAAGATTTGCGCGCTTTCCTCTCTGTTATTTCCGGAAGTTCCAGAAGGGTTTTGGTGCGGCTCTGTGGTCTGTGTGAGCGGCTGTTTTGCTGTCTTGAGGGATTGAGTCCGGATCGTTCTTGTAGTTGCTCCGCTTTGCCAGCAGGACAGGTAGGCACCTCATCAGGGCTTGCTGAGGTGTAGAGGTTGCCTAAGTTTTTTTTTTCTTTTTAATAATTGCTCTGCATAAAATATAAAGCGTCACTTTAAATTTTAAAGGGACAGTAACGTTTTTTTGCAATTCATTTTTAAAGTGTCAAAAAAGTTTATATAAGGCTTTTCTTTTCTTTTTTGTTAATTTTTGAGTAAGTATGGACCAAGAGGCCCTGCAGGATGTTACTTGTACATTGTGTTTTGATGCTAATGTGGAACCACCAATCCATTTTTGTTCCTCATGTATTGAGAGAACATTGCATTACAGGGATATACTTTTTGAATCTGATCCATCATTGTCTAAGGCGGATGCTGTTCAGGGGTCTCCTGTTCAGGCTGTGCCGCAGCTTTCTCCTCAAGTGTCCCAAACCTTGTCGTCTTCACATGCAGTGCTCTGTGTTTCCTCTCACACTCCGGTTGGGGCTACCCACATATCTTCGGCGGTTTCTGAGGCTTTGTATGCTTTCCCTTTGCTGCAAGGGAAGCGTAAGAGGAAGTATAAGGATTCAGTGAGTAAGGTTTCTGATTCAATTCTGGCTATGTCGAATGTTTCTTCCCATAAGTCTGAGGAAGAAGATATTTCTATAGCGTCTGAGGGTGAAATCTCCGACTCTGACAGTGTAATTCCTTTTTCTGATGCTGAAGTTGTATCTTTCAGGTTTAAGCTAAAACACCTCTGTTTGTTGCTTAAGGAGGTTTTGGCTACTTTGGACGACTCTGACATGACTAATAAATTAATAAATATTTTGACGTTCCTTCGACAGTGGAGGTATTTCCTGTTCCAGACCGTGCTTCAGAAATTATTGCATGGGAGTGGGAGAAGACTGGGATTCCTTTTTCACCTTCTCCAATTTTTAAGATGTTTCCAATTGCTGATTCTGTCAAAGAGTCTTGGCAGATGGTTCCCAAGGTGGATGGAGCAATTTCCACCTTGGCTAAGAGGACCACTATTCCCATTGAGGATAGCTGTTCCTTTAAGGATCCTATGGATAAGAAGTTAGAGGCGTTACTTAAAAGGATGTATGTCCACCAGGGGTTGCAATGGCAGCCTGCGGTGTGTATTGCTACTGTCACCAGTGCGGCAGCATATTGTTTTGATGCGTTGTCTGATTCTATTCAAGAAATCCAGGATAGGATTAAGGCTCTTAAGTAGGCCAATTCCTTTATTATGGATGCTTCTTTACAGGTCATCAAGTTGGGAGCAAAGATTTCTGGCTTTGCTGTTCTGGCGCGCAGAGCCTTATGGTTGAAATCCTGGTCTGCGGATGTGTCCTCTAAGTCTAAGCTTTTGTCGATTCCTTACAAGGGTAAAACGTTGTTTGGGCCAGGTTTAGCTAAGATTATTTCTGATATTACGGGAGGAAAGGGGCATTCTCTCCCTCAGGATAAGAGGAATAAGCAGAAGGGCCGTTCGAGTAATTTTCGTTCCTTTCGAAACTTTTCAGGTAAGCCTTCCCCTTCCTCTTCCAAGCAGGAACGAGCTAAGTCCTCCTGGAAGTCCAATCAGTTTTGGTCTAAGGGTAAGCAATCTAAGAAGCCTGTTACTGATTCAAAGTCAGCATGAAGAGTCTGCCCCCGATCCTGGATTGGATCTTGTGGGGGGAAGACTATCTTTTTTCGCTCAGGCTTGGGTTCTGGATGTCCCCGGTCCTTGGGCGGTGGACATTGTGTCCCAGGGTTACAAGTTAGAATTCAAGGCATTTCCTACCAGGAGCAGGTTCCTTCTCTCCAGGTTATCTGTAGACAAGATAAAGAGAGAGGCGTTCTTACATTGTGTTCAGGATCTTTCCAACATAGGAGTGATAGTTCCTGTTCCAATACAGGAGCAGGGTCTAGGATTCTATTACAATCTGTTCGTGGTTCCCAAAAAGGAGGGAACTTTCAGACCAATTTTAGATCTCAAGAGCGTAAACAAGTTCCTCAGAGTTCCATCTCTTAAGATGGACACTATTCGCTCCATTCTTCCGTTGGTTCAAAAGGGCCAGTTCATGACAACGGTAGATCTGAAGGATGCGTATCTGCATATTCCCATCCACAGGGATCATCACAAGTTTCTGATATTTGCTTCCTAGACAGGCACTTTCAGTTTGTGGCTCTTCCGTTCGGTCTTGCAACAGCTCCCAGAATTTTCTCAAAGATCCTGCGAGCATTGCTGGTGGTGCTCTGATTGAGGGGTGTTTGGATGACATTCTGGTTCAGGCACATCTTTTCAACAAGCAAACTCCCACACGGAGATGTTGTTGTGTTTTCTGTGTTCTCACGGATGGAAGGTGAATTTAGGAAAAAGTTCCTTGATTCCAGCTACAAGGGTGGTGTTCTTGGGAACAATCATAGATTCTCTATCAATGAGGATTTTCTGACAGAGGCCAGAAAAACAAAGATCTTAAATTCTTGTCTTGCCCTTCAGTCCTCTCTTCGGCCATCAGTGGCTCAGTGTATGGAGGTCATTGATCTGATGGTGTCGACTATGGACATCATTCTGTTTGCTCGGTTCCATCTTAGGCCTTGGCAGTTATGCATGCTGAGTCAATGGAACGGGGATTATGTGGATCTGTCTCTGCGAATAGTTCTGGATCAGGCGTCAAGGGACTCTCTTCTGTGTTGGTTGTCTCAGGATCATCTCTCCCAGGGAACTTGCTTTCGCAGACCTTCCTGGGTGATCGTGACCTTGGATGCCAGCCTGCTGGGATGGGGAGCTGTCTGGGGCTTGTTGAAGGCTCAGGGTCTATGGACTCGGGAGGAGTTGGTTCTTTCCATAAATATCCTAGAACTGAGGGCAATCTTCAATGCTCTTCTGGCCTGGCCTCAGTTAGCTTTAACCCAGTTTATCAGGTTCCAGTCGGACAACATAACATCAGTGGCTTACATCAATCACCAGGGAGGAACTCGGGGGTTCCTTGGCCATGACAGAGGTAGCCAAGATTATTCAGTGGGCAGAGGCTCACAACTGCTGTCTGTCTGCGATCCATTTTCCAGGGGTGGATAATTGGGAAGCGGATTTTCTGAGTAGACAGACATTTCATCCGGGGGAGTGGGAGCTTTACCCGGAGGTGTTTTCCAGCTTGGTTCTCAAGTGGGGCAGCCGGAGCTGGATCTCATGGCATCTCGTCAGAATGCCAAGCTTCCGAGGTCAAGGTCAAGGGATCCTCCGGCTGTGCTGATAGGTGCTCTGGCAGTTCCTTGGAATTTCAGTCTAGCATATGTTTTTCCTCCATTCACTCTCCTTCCACGGGTCATTGCTTGAATCAGACAGGAGAGGGCGTCAGTGATTCTTATTGCTCCGACGTGGCCCTGCAGAATCTGGTATGCGGATCTGGTGGAGATGTTATCTCGTCCACCTTGGAGACTTCCGTTAAGGGAGGACTTTCTACTTCAAGGGCCCTTCCTTCATCCAAATCTTGTTTCTCTGAAGCTGACTGCTTGATTTTTTTCTAAGCGTGGGTTTTCTGAGTCGGTTATTGAAACTATGATTCAGGCTCGTAAGCCTGTGACTAGGAAGATTTACTAGAAGATATGGCGTAAATATATGTATTGGTGTGAATCTAGAGGGTTATCTTGGAGTAGAGTTAGAATTCCTAGGATTTTGTCTTTTCTCCAGGAGGGTGTGGAGAAGGGTTTATCTGTTAGTACCTTAAAGGGTCAAATTTCTGCTTTATCTATTTTGTTACACAAGCGTCTGGCGGATGTGCCAGATGTTCAATCGTTTTGTCAGGCCCTGGTTAGAATCCGGAATATGTTTAATTTTGGTACTCCTCCTTGGAGTCTTAATTTGGTTCTAAGAGTACTTCAACAGGCTCCGTTTGAGCCTATGCATTCTTTGGATATTAAGATGTTATCCTGGAAGGTTTTGTTTTCTTCTATAAGATACGACGAGTCCACGGATTCATCCTTTACTTGTGGGATATTATCCTCCTGCTAACAGGAAGTGGCAAAGAGCACCACAGCAGAGCTGTCTATATAGCTCCTCCCTTGACTCCACCCCCCCCAGTCATTCTCTTTGCCTACTCTAAGTACTTGGAAGGGTAAAGTGAAAGAGGTGATAAAATGTTAGTTTTTATTTTCTTCAAGCAAGAGTTTTTTATTTTAAATGGTACCGGTGTGTACTATTTTCCCTCAGGCAGCAGATGGATGAAGACTTCTGCATGGAGGCTGATGATCTTAGCAGTTGTTACTAAGATCCAGTGCAGTTCCCACAGAATGGCTGAGGAGTACTTAAGAAACTTCAGTGTGAGGAACATTTTTCATGCTATAAGCAGTGAGGTATGTTTAGTCATTTTTTTCTGGAGAGACTGTGTTATTTCAGAATTGGCTGACAGTATCCCCATGAGGGAGAGGGTAAGCAGTAATCCTAAAGTATAAAGAGGGGTATTACTGAGCTTGCATATATGGGCTATTTAAAAATGGTTGACACTAATTTTTGAATGTTTGTGGGCAAACGTTTACATGTTTGGGAGTGCAGTTAACGTTTTTAAAGAAAGAGACGTTTTTATGCTTTATTTAAGAAGGGTACACATGGCTTCATTTCTGGGTTTATGAACCCACATGGCTAGGTTTTTAGACCGCTCTGGTGTGGTTAATTTGGGCTGTGAGGCATCAAGTGAGATGGGCGGGGCCTATTTTTGCGCCTCAGTTGCGCAGTTGTTTTTCTCAAGCAAGCAGCAAGCTCCAGATCCGGTGGGCCTTTGTGAGCTGTATTGGGCCAAAACGAAGGTTTAACTCGGTTTTACAGACCCCTGAGGGCAGGTAGGCGCCAGTGCTTTTTATTTAAATATACGTTTTGTATTTTTCCATTTTGTCCTGTAAGGGTTAAGTATTCCTTTCCTTGTGGGGCAAACTTAGCTGCAGAATTGGGATGCTTCTACCATAAAATTGGGACAATTTGATTGTTTTTAAGCAGTTTTGGAAAAATTGTATGCTTTTTTTTTTTTCTCTTAAAGGTGCAGTACCGTTTTTTAATATTGTTATTTTTTCACTAAATAAAGTGTTTTCAAGCCTGTTTGTGGTCATTACTAGCCTGTTTAACATGTCTGACATTGCGGAAAGCCAATGTTCCATGTGTTTAGAAGCTATTGTGGAACCCCCACTTAAAATGTGTCCCTCATGTACTAAAAGGGCCTTACATTGCACAGAACATATTTTAGCTGATAAAAGCATGTCGCAGGATGATTCTCAGTCAGAAGAGAATCAGGTTTTGCCATCTACTACTCCCCAAGTGTCACAACCTTTAACGCCCGCACAAGCGACGCCAAGTACTTCTAGTGTGTCTAATTCTTTCACCCTGCAAGATATGGCCGCAGTTATGTCTACTACCCTCACAGAGGTATTATCTAAACTGCCTGGTTTGCAGGGGAAGCGCAGTAGGTCCGGTATGAGAGTAAATGCTGATGCTTTATTAGCCATCTCCGATGTACCCTCACAATTGGGGGTAGGGGAATTTCTGACTGAGGGAGAGCTTTCTGATTCAGGAAAGATGTTCCCTCAAACAGACTCAGATATGACGGCTTTTAAGTTTAAGCTTGAACACCTCCGCTTGTTACTCAGGGAGGTTTTAGCGACTCTGGATGACTGTGACCCTATTGTAATTCCTCCAGAGAAATTGTGTAAAATGGATAGATATCTAGAGGTTCCTTTTTACACTAATGTTTTTCCGGTCCCTAAGAAGATTTCGGACATTGTTACTAAGGAATGGGATAGACCAGACAATTCCGTTCTCTCCCCCTCCTACTTTTAAGAAAATGTTTCCCATATCTGACACCATTCGGGATTCGTGACAGACGGTCCCTAAGGTGGAGGGAGCTAAGCGTACAAATATACCTATTGAGGAAAGTTGTGCTTTAAAAGATCCTATGGATAAAAAATTAGAGGGTCTTCTAAAGAAAATATTTATTCATCAGGATTTTCTTCTGCAACCTATAGCGTGCATTGTTCCTGTAACTACTGCAGCTGCTTTTTGGTTTGAGGCTCTTGAGGAGGCTCTTAAGTTTGAGACCCCATTGGATGAGATTTTAGATAGAATTAAGGCTCTCAAGCTAGCTAATTCTTTTATTACAGATGCCGCTTTTCAACTGGCTAAATTAGCGGCAAAGAATTCAGGTTTTGCCATTTTGGCGCGTAGAGTGTTATGGCTTAAGTCCTGGTCTGCTGCTGTATCATCAAAATCTAAGCTTTTAGCTATTCCTTTCAAGGGTAAGACCCTATTCGGGCCTGAACTGAAGGAGATCATTTCCAACATCACTGGAGGAAAAGGCCATGCCCTTCCTCAGGATAAGACAAATAGAATGAGGGCCAAACAGAATAATTTTCGTTCCTTTCGAAACTTTAAGGGTGGTCCCGCTACCTCCTCCCCTGCCACAAAGCAGGAGGGGAATTTTGCTCAATCCAAGTCTGTCTGGAGACCTAACCAAACCTGGAATAACGGTAAACAGGCCAAGAAGCCCGTTGCTGCTACCAAGACAGCAGGAAGGGGCAGCCCCCGATCCGGGACCGGATCTAGTGGGGGGCAGACTTTCTGTCTTTGCTCAGGCTTGGGCAAGAGACGTTCAGGATTCCTGCGCATTAGAAATTGTGGCCTAGGGGTATCTTCTAGAATTCAAAGATTCTCCTCCAAAGGGGAGATTTCATCTTTCACGGTTGTCTGTAAACCAGACAAAAAGAGAGGCGTTCTTACGCTGTGTAGAAGACCTATATACTATGGGTGTAATCTGCCCAGTTCCAAAAGCAGAACAGGGGCAGGGGTTTTACTCCAATCTGTTCGTGGTTCCCAAAAAAGAGGGAACCTTTAGACCGATTTTAGATCTCAAGATCCTAAAAAAATTTCTCAGAGTCCCATCCTTCAAGATGGAAACCATTCAGACTATTTTACCAATGATCCAGGAGAGTCAATATATGACTACCGTGGATTTGAAGGATGCGTATCTTCACATTCCTATCCACAAAGATCATCACCAGTTCCTCAGGTTCGCCTTCCTGGGCAAGCATTACCAGTTTGTGGCTCTTCCCTTCGGGTTGGCCACAGCTCCCCAGAATTTTCACAAAAGTGCTAGGGTCCCTTTTGGCGGTTCTAAGGCCGCGGGGCATAGCAGTGGCGCCTTATCTGGGCGATATCTTAATTCAGGCGTCAACTTACCAACTAGCCAAATCTCACACAGTGTAATGATCAGATTATAATAATTATAAAAGTATGTTTGTAGCTTGATACTATGTTCAGAACATATAGCTTAAATGTCTGAAGCAAAAGGATTAAGCAGAATTTGCTATTAGTAAATGAATGAAGAGGATTTAAGCTGACATGCGCTTAAAAACTTATTTACTATATTTGAGAATCAAAACACATTTATGCTGGAATACTTGGTAAAATGTATAAACACTCTGAGGGTAAAATGGAGTAATGCAGGAAGGTAGTTCGTTGTTTTGGTTAAACAAAGGAGGCACAAATACCAAACATCACAGTTCTGGAATAGAGTGAAAAAATACCTGACCAGAGTTTGCAGAGCAGACAGGATTTCTGCAGGGAAGCGTGTGTTGCGCGACTCAGCGGCGCTGACTTGTGAACAGAGTCGGCTTTTGGCAGAGTGACAGGAACTCCGTAGATGGCGTGTGCTGCGGCCACACAGCAGAACAAACACAACAAGGTACCGGATGGTTTGGGAGCCTGCTGGGCTCATAGGTACAGCAGACAAGTGTGTCACTCAGCTGGCAGTCTGAGAGTGATGACGTCAGCGGAGTCAGCTTATGGGAAATGGCAAGGTAGTTACCTGTTTCAGATTTACTGAGTAGATTCCGGATTGAATAGGATTTGAATGCACAAAAAATAGTCAGATATGGTGACTGCACAGAGCAAGGATTAGGCTTGATAAGGAAAAGTAGCTGAATGCAGGAAGTTCATCTGATTCACACAACAATAATCAAGCATTGAACAGGTGTCTGTAATAGACTTATATAGAGCAATTGTTAAGGTGGACAGCAGTGAGTAAAGGTGGAATCATGACAGATCCCCCTCTTCAAAGTGTCCCTCACGGGGGCACCGAACCAGGTTTGGTAGGATGAAGACGATGAAATTCATTGAGGAGATCAGGAGCGTGTAGGTCACGCAGAGGTATCCAGGAGTCATCTTCGGGACCATATCCAAACCATCGAACTAAATATTCCCCCCGTCTCCAACGGTTGCGGGAATCTAAGATCTTTTCCACTTCAAACTCAGATTGGTCAACGCACAAAGAGGTATTAGAATCAACATCCTCGGTTAAAGAATCCGAAGTACCCAAATAAGGTTTTAAGAGAGATACATGAAATGATGGATGAATCCGTAGATGTCCCGGCAATTGAAGAACTACTGCGTTAGCATTTAGAATTTTCTTTATACGGAAAGGCCCAAAAAACTGGTTCGCCAATTTCTTACAGGGCACTTTTAGTTTTAAGTTTTTGGTTGACAACCATACTCTATCACCAGGTTTGTATGGAAGAGGAAGCATATGCTTCTGGTCAAAGTAACGTTTTTGCGTCTCTTTCGCAATTTCCAAATGTTTTTTCAAAAGAGGTATAGATTTCTTCAATTCGGTGAAATACTCAGTAGCATAAGGAGAGGTAGATGTGATGTTAACTGTGGGTATCGTTCTTGGATGGTATCCATAAGAAGCAAAGAAAGGTGACATTTTAGTGGAGGTGTTAACAGAATTATTATAGGCGAATTCCGCCATTGGAAGCAAGTCTAACCAATCATCTTGAACTTGTGAGATATAGCATCTGAGATACTGTTCCAAGGTTTGGTTTAAACGTTCTGTTAAACCATTAGATTGTGGGTGAAAAGCTGTTGTGAATCTGGGTGAGATTTTCATCAAACGGCACAATTCCCTCCAGAATCTGGAGGTGAACTGTGTACCCCTATCAGTAACTATAGAAAGAGGTAGACCATGTAATTTCACAATTTCAGAAATGAAGTAGTTTGCTGTGGTTGTAGCAGTAGGTATCTTTTTAAGGGGAATGAAATGTCCCATACGAGTAAGATGATCCACAACAACTAGGATACAGGTATGATTTTTTGAGGGGGGTAGTTCTACGATGAAATCCATCGATATCATGTGCCAAGGTGCGTCTGGTATGGGTAACGGATTCAATAAACCGAATGGTTTATGTGTTACTCTTTTGTTTCGGGAGCAAACGTGACAATCTGTGATATGGTTATATACATCTTGCTTCATCTTGGGCCACCAATATTCTCTGTTCAACAATTCTAGGGTTTTAGATATTCCCGGATGTCCTGATAAAGGATTGTCATGGAAATGTTGAAGTAATTGTTTTCTCAGTGTTGGTGGTACATAAAGACATTTGCCATAATGCCACAAATCAGTCTTCAAATCTTTTTTACATAATGTAGGAATTGTTGAATCAGTAAGTTGAGCTGTTAATAGATCAGAATGAAACGAAGTAATAGAGGCTAAGAATTTATGCGGAGGTATGATATTTTGCACTTCTTCTTTTTCGGGAATATTTTGGAAAATTCTGGATAGAGAATCAGCTTGTGTATTTCTTGATCCTGGTCTGTAGTGTATCAGATAATTGAAACGATCGAGAAAAAGAGACCACCGGACTTGTCGTGAGGATAACGTTTTGTTTGTTTTAAGGTACTGTAAGTTTTTGTGGTCAGTTAAAACTAAGAAGGGTTTGGATGTGCCTTCTAGGATATGTCTCCAGTGTTCCATGGCAACCTTTATTGCCAGGAGTTCAAGATCACCTACTGAATAATTCCTTTCTGCAGGTGTTAAAAGTCTTGAATAAAAGGCAACAGGGTGTCTTTCCTGTGATTCCGTGCGTTGTTGGGATAAAATGGCCCCAACCCCAATGTTTGAGGCATCCACTTCTAAGGTATAATCTGCTTCAGGATCGGGTAGCTGTAAAATTGGCGCTGTAGTGATACGTCTTTTCAGATGCTCAAAAGCATCATTTGCTTCTTTTGTCCAATTAAATTTATTTTTTCCTGTTAATTTAGTCAAGGGTTGAGCAAGGGATGAATATCCCTGAATGAATCTTCTGTAAAAGTTGGAAAATCCAAGGAACTTCTGCAGAGACTTTAAACTGGTAGGGACGGGCCATTCGAGAACAACCTTCACTTTGTCAGGGTCCATTTCTATTCCATTTGGGGAGATGATATAACCCAGAAATTTGATTGTCTTTACATGGAATTGACACTTCTCTAATTTTGCATAAAGATGATGTTCTCTTAATCTCATTAATACCCAACGTACGTGTTTAATGTGTTCAGTCATGGATTTCGAATAAATCAAGATGTCATCTAAATATATCACTACGCAAGAGTCTAATAGATCTTTGAATATCTCATTAATGAAAAATTGAAATGTCGCTGGTGCATTTGTTAACCCGAATGGCATGACATTATACTGAAATAAGCCATATCTTGTTTTGAATGCTGTCTTCCACTCATCCCCTTTTCTCATCCGAATGAGATTATATGCGCCTTTCAAATCAAGTTTAGTAAAGATTTGAGCGTCAGTTAATCTTTCAAGAAGTTCGGGGATGAGTGGAAGCGGGTATCTGTTTTTTACTGTAATTTCGTTTAAACCTCTATAATCGATGATTGGGCGTAATGTACCATCCTTGTTGGTCACAAAAAACATTCCAGCAGCTGCTGGAGAAGTGGAAGTGGATATAAATCCTTTTCTTAAATTATCGTCAAGATATTCTCTAAGGAATTGCAATTCTTTATTAGACATAGGATATATTTTACCGAATGGTACGGTAGTGTTAGGTTTAGTGTCTATAGGACAATCGAATGGCCTATGTGGTGGTAAATGCCTCTTTTAGGTTAAACACATCTGAGAATTCAATGTAATCTGAAGGAATCTGAGGTTGTATGTGATTCAACAAAAGTGTAGGATAACAAGTAGAGTTACAGTATTTAGAGGTGTACTGTAATGTATTAGTAGCCCAATCTATGTTGGGGTTATGTTGACGTAACCAAGGGTAACCTAAAATAACAGGGTGTATGGATTTGGGTAGTATATCGAATGTGATATATTCAGTATGCCCATTACCAGTAGTAGTGAGTAGTGGAATAGTGTGATGTGTTATTGGACCTTTTAAATGAGTGGTACCATCAATAACTTTTATATACACAGGAAATTGCTTTGACACACAGGGTATTTTATTTTTGGTAACATAACTTTGATCCATGAAAATACCGAAAGCCCCTGAATCAATCATGGCTTCATTCCGGAGAAGTTGTTGGTCCCACTGCAAAGACAATGAAATGGTTAAGTGTGATATCAATTTAGAGTTTATTTGGGGGTTAACTATCATTATCTTACCCCTCTTCTGTCGCAGTAGAATCGGGCAAGTGGATACAGTATGGTCCTTGTTACCACAGTACATGCATAGGTTCAAATTCTTTCTTCGTTGTTTTTCTTCATAAGTCAATGGTCCCTTTATTGTTCCAATTTCCATGGGTATAGGACCAGATGCAGGTTTCTCCACTAGAGGTAGGTGGTACTTCTTTGGGTAGTTTTCTGATGGCATCCTTTCAGCTCGGCGTTCCCTGAATCTCCTATCCATAGAGATGGAAATCTTTATAAGTGACTCAAGGGTGTCTGGAAACTCAATTCTGGAGAGCTCATCCTTTAGATGTTCGGACAGTCCCAGGCGAAACTGGTTACGTAAAGAGACTGAATTCCATTGAGACTCTGTGGCCCATAGCTGAAACTCCGCGACGTAGTCTTCAACTGGTTGTTTTCCTTGTTTAAGTGTTCTCAGGTTGTTTTCTGCTGTAAGTTGGGTGTTGCGGTCTTCATACAGTAAGGCCATTGCATTAAAGAAATCCTCCAAAGACCCTAATATGGGATCATTAACTTCAAAAAATGTATCAGCCCATAACCTGGGTTCACCACTTAAATAGGATATCACAGTACATACCTTTACTCTGTCAGAAAAATATGTTTTAGGTTTCATAGAAAACATAAGGAAACAGGCATTGCGAAATTCGCGAAAACGAGTGCGAACACCCGAAAAGACACTTGGAGGGTTAATTTTTGGTTCAGGGTGTTCAGTAGCCTTTTGTGTAACAAAGTCATTTAAAATACGCTTCAATGTATTATTTTCATTTTTTAACTCAGTTAAACCCTGAGCCAAAATTTCTACCTTCTGGTTTAAACTAGAGATTTCATTTGCCATGGCTGCAGGATCCATAATTCAGTGTGAATCCTAGCACTATTTTCGGCTTGATTATTCTGTAATGATCAGATTATAATAATTATAAAAGTATGTTTGTAGCTTGATCCTATGTTCAGAACATATAGCTTAAATGTCTGAAGCAAAAGGATTAAGCAGAATTTGCTATTAGTAAATGAATGAAGAGGATTTAAGCTGACATGCGCTTAAAAACTTATTTACTATATTTGAGAATCAAAACACAAAAGTATTTATGCTGGAATACTTGGTAAAATGTATAAACACTCTGAGGGTAAAATGGAGTAATGCAGGAAGGTAGTTCGTTGTTTTGGTTAAACAAAGGAGGCACAAATACCAAACATCACAGTTCTGGAATAGAGTGAAAAAATACCTGACCAGAGTTTGCAGAGCAGACAGGATTTCTGCAGGGAAGCGTGTGTTGCGCGACTCAGCGGCGCTGACTTGTGAACAGAGTCGGCTTTTGGCAGAGTGACAGGAACTCTGTAGATGGCGTGTGCTGCGGCCACACAGCAGAACAAACACAACAAGGTACCGGATGGTTTGGGAGCCTGCTGGGCTCAGAGGTACAGCAGACAAGTGTGTGACTCAGCTGGCAGTCTGAGAGTGATGACGTCAGCGGAGTCAGCTTATGGGAAATGGCAAGGTAGTTACCTGTTTCAGATTTACTGAGTAGATTCCGGATTGAATAGGATTTGAATGCATAAAAAATAGTCAGATATGGTGACTGCACAGAGCAAGGATTAGGCTTGATAAGGAAAAGTAGCTGAATGCAGGAAGTTCATCTGATTCACACAACAATAATCAAGCATTGAACAGGTGTCTGTAATAGACTTATATAGAGCAATTGTTAAGGTGGACAGCAGTGAGTAAAGGTGGAATCATGACACACGGACATCGTGTTGGCTTTTCTAAGATCTCACGGGTGGAAGGTGAACGTAAAGAAGAGTTCACTTATCCCTCTCCATTCCTGGGAACTCGGATAGATTCGGTAAACATGAACATTTTTCTGACGGAGGTCAGAAAATCAAAGATCTTAACTACCTGCTGACCACTTCATTCCATTCCTCGGCCGTCAGTGGCTCAGTGTATGGAGGTAATTGGACTAATGGTAGCGGCAATGGACATAGTTCCGTTTGCTCGCTTGCATCTCAGACCACTGCAACTATGCATGCTCAGACAGTGGAATGGGGATTATGCAAATTTATCTCCTCAGATAAATCTGGATCAAGAGACCAGAGACTCTCTTCTTTGATGGTTGTCACAGGATCATCTGTCCCAGGGAATGTGTTTCCGCAGGCCAGCATGGGTCATAGTGACGACGGACGCCAGCCTATTGGGCTGGGGTGCAGTCTGGAATTCCCTGAAAGCACAGGGTGTGTGGACTCAGGAAGAGGCTCTCCTTCCAATAAATATTCTAGAACTGAGAGCGATATTCAACGCGCTTCAGGCGTGGCCTCAGCTGGCTTCGGCCAGATTCATAAGATTCCAGTCGGACAATATCACGACTGTCGCATATATCAATATCAATCATCAAGGGGGGACAAAGAGTTCTCTAGCGATGATAGAGGTTTCCAAAATAATTCGATGGGCAGAGACTCACTCTTGCCATCTATTAGCAATCTATATCCCAGGAGTGGAGAACTGGGAAGCGGATTTTCTAAGTCGTCAGACTTTTCATCCGGGGGAGTGGGAGCTCCATCCGGAGGTGTTTGCACAATTGATTCATCAATGGGGCACACCAGAATTGGATCTGATGGCATCTCGTCAGAATGCTAAACTTCCTTTTTACGGGTCCAGATCGAGGGATCCCCAAGCAGTACTGATAGATGCTCTAGCAGTACCTTGGTCGTTCAACCTGGCTTATGTGTTTCCACCATTTCCTCTCCTTCCTCGTCTGATTGCCAGAATAGAACAGGAGAGGGCTTCTGTGATTTTGATAGCACCTGCATGGCCACGCAGGACTTGGTATGCAGACCTGGTGGAAATGTCATCTCTACCACCGTGGACACTGTCATTGAGACAGGACCTTCTCATTCAAAGTCCGTTCCAGCATCCAAATCTAGTTTCTCTGCGGCTGACTGCCTGGAGATTGAACGCTTGATTTTATCTGCCATAAGATATGGCGTAAATATCTTTATTGGTGTGAATCCAAAGGCTACTCATGGAGTAAGATCAGGATTTCTAGGATTTTGTCCTTTCTCCAAGAAGGATTGGAGAAGGGGTTATCAGCTAGTTCCCTAAAGGGACAGATATCTTCCTTATCAGTTTTACTGCACAAGCGTCTGACAGATGTTCCAGACGTTCAGTCGTTTTGTCAGGCTTTAGTTAGAATCAAGCCTGTGTTAAACCTGTTGCTCCGCCATGGAGTTTGAATTTAGTTCTTAAAGTTCTTCAAGGGGTTCCGTTTGAACCTATGCATTCCATAGATATTAAGCTTCTATCTTGGAAAGTTCTGTTTTTAGTTGCTATCTCTTTGGCTCGAAGAGTTTCTGAACTATCTGCATTGCAATGCGACTCGCCTTATCTTATTTTCCATTCTGATAAGGTGGTTTTGCGTACCAAACCTGGATTCCTTCCTAAGGTTGTTACTAATAAGAATATTAATCAGGAAATTGTTGTTCCTTCTCTGTTTCCTAACCCTTCTTCTAAGAAGGAGCGTCTGTTACACAACTTGGACGTGGTTCGTGGTTTGAAGTTTTACTTGCAAGCGACCAAAGATTTCCGTCAAATGTCTTCTTTGTTTGTTGTCTATTCTGGAAAACGTAGAGGTCAAAAACTACCGCTACCTCTCTTTCTTTTTGGCTGAAAAGCATCATCCGGTTGGCATACGAGACTGCTGGACAGCAGCCTCCTGAAAGGATTACAGCCCACTCTACTAGAGCGGTGGCTTCCACATGGGCTTTTAAAAACGATGCTTCTGTTGAACAGATTTGTAAGGCTGCGACTTGGTCTTCCCATCATACCTTTTCCAAATTTTACAAATTTGATACTTTTGCTTCTTCGGAGGCTATTTTTGGGAGAAAAGTTCTTCAAGCAGTGGTGCCTTCTGTTTAGGCATCTGTCTTGTCCCTTCCGTTCATTCGTGTCCTGTAGCTTTGGTATTGTATCCCACAAGTAAAGGATGAATCCGTGGACTCTTCGTATATTATAGAAGAAAAGTAAATTTATGCTTACCTGATAAATTGATTTCTTCTATGATACGACGAGTCCACGGCCCGCCCTGTCATTTTAAGACAGATTATATTTTTTGGTTTAAAACTTCAGTCACCTCTGCACCTTTTAGTTTCTCCTTTTTCTTCCTATACCTTCGGTCGAATGACTGGGGGGGTGGAGTCAAGGGAGGAGCTATATAGAGAGCTCTGCTGTGGTGCTCTTTACCACTTCCTGTTAGCAGGAGGATAATATCCCACAAGTAATGGATGAATCTGTGGACTCGTCGTATCATAGAAGAAATCAATTTATCAGGTAAGCATAAATTTACTTTTGGTCGCTATTTCTTCAGCTTGAAGAGTGTCGGAGCTTTCAGCACTGCAGTGTGAATCTCCTTTTCTTATTTTTCATTCTGATAAGGTGGTACTGCGTACTGCCTTAGGTTTCCTTCCCACGGTGGTTTCAGATAGGAATATTAATCAAGAAATTGTTGTTCCTTCTTTGTGTCCTAATCCTTCTTCTCATAAGGAGCGTTTGTTGCACAACCTGGATGTGGTTCGTGCGTTGAAATATTATTTAACTAAAGATTTTCACCAGTCTTCTTCTTTATTTGTTGTTTTTTTTTCTGGGAAGCGCAAGGGTCAGAAAGCTACGGCTACTTCTCTTTCATTTTGGCTGAGGAGTGTTATTCGCTTGGCATATGAGACTGCTGGACAGCAGCCTCCTGAGAAAATCACGGCTCATGCCACAAGGGCTGTTTCTTCTTCTTGGACCTTCAAAAATTTAGCTTTTGTGGAAAAGATTTTGCAAATCTTGCCACTTGGTCATCTTTACACACTTTTTCTAAATTTTACAAATTTGTTACTTTTGCATCGGCTGGGGGTTCCTTTGGGAGAAAGGTTCTTCAAGCAGTGGTGCCTTCTGTTTAGGTTTACTGTCTTGTCCCTCCCTTATCATCTGTGTCCTCTGGCTTGGGTATTGGTTCCCAACAGTAATTATGATGATCCGTAGACTCATCATGTCATTAGAAAGAAAAGAAGATTTATGCTTACCTGATAAATGTATTTATTTCTTGACACAGTGAGTCCACAGCCGGCCCTGTATTTTTCAGACAGTTTATTTTTCTATAAACCCTCAGGCACCTCTGCACCTTATGTTACTTCCTTCTCCTTTCCCTTTGGTCGAATGACTGGGGATTGCTCTTTGCCTCCTCCTGCTGGTCAGAAGTGATATTCCCAACAGTAATTATGATGATCCGTGGCCTCACCGTGTCAAGAAAGAAATACATCAGTTAAGCATAAATTTTCTTTTTAAACAACTTTCCAATGTACTTCAATTATCTAATTTGTTTTGTTCTCTTGGTATCCTTTGTTGAAAAGTATACATAGGTAGGTTCAGGAGCTGCTGATTGGACTTGCAGATACATGCCTCATGTTAGGCTCAGTCATGTGAATTGCTGTTTCCTCAACAAAGGATACCAAGAGAATGAAACTAAATGAATGATAAATGTTGGGTTTCATGTTCCTTTAATTCTTTAAGTATCTTTGTCAAACCCCCTTTTCAGTAGTTGATCATACAGGGCATTTTATTAATGCACTTTTATGACCTTTTAAATCTTTGAATTTGCTGATGTATGGGGACATTTGCTATTACATCCCTCTCTGTACTATAAGGTTCCCCAGCCCAGGTTATGATTTGTCTGGTGATATTACTGAGAGAAATCCATCTATGAGACAAGTGTCCAAAAAATGTAAGTAACATCGAGTAAAATATTGTTAGTTTACCATTTCTGATAAATCATAGTCTGCATCACAAGGTTACAGCTCATCACACTATTGGTGTCTGATGTTAGGAGTCCAAAAACTGCAGGCTCAGATAAATAAAAAGTTCACTTTATTAAAAAATTAGCAACAGCATCAACAGCAGATAAAATCACTGGTAGGAATCTCGGTCTTAAGCATTTCAGCAGAATGTCTGATGTTAGTGCCTTATGTCTTCCTTGTTCTTGTGTAACTTGGCTACATTTCAGGCTGGGTTGCTGGGGAAGTGAGTAATAGGAGACTGTAGAATTTAAAGTTTAGATCTCTGTCTACATAGTACTAATGGATAATTTCCATCTGTCAATCCTGTGCTGTCAAATTGTGACTAAGTAATATTTTTTGTTGGTGAACACAGAGGAAAAACACTACTTACCCCATAACTCCTTCTTTCTCAGCTGTTCCTCGTTCCCTTGGTCTAAATGTATCTGTCACCATTGAAGCCACTTCTTCCATGTACAAGTTACCCATCGCACCACTGATTATGGGTTCTCATGCCATTGATAACAAAGGGTAAGAGGACTATTCATTCTTCATATGTAGCAAATACATTCTAACAATTTATATCTAAGGTCTAAAAATGTTGATATCTCAAAATTGCAAGTGCCACTTAAAATAGTTAAATTCTGGATTTCTTTGAAGAGAACCTTATTGCATATATGCGCTCTTCAGGTTAATCTTCTCCAAACCAAGAAAGATCAGTAATATTTTAGATGGGCATAGCCATGATTTCTCTTATTATAATAATAATTGTACTTTTAGCTATTGCTATTGTGATAAAAGAAAAGTATTGCTAAAATAGAAATGGATATATTAATATCAATCCCTGGGGGGGGGGGGGCTTGCTTACAATCTGTATCCTCAGGACCCCCCTGCTCTACAGCTGGGGAAGGAGACTGCAGTCTCACTTTCCATCACTGCCTCTGCCTGGGAGGCACTGTGAGTGGGCTTATATAGTGACATCACTGAGGGTCGGGAGCTCCCTGGGAATGCAGAAAGTTACTGGGACTGAGCCACGGAGGGCAGCTTTGAACGTCTGTAATTTCAGCCCTTGTGACCCCTCATTTGAAGGAGGAGTGTCTTCCCTTTGATATGTCCCTGTAAGTTGCGGGTGATCACCATAAACATAGCCCCTGTCTTCCCCTTGTTTGGGAAAGAGGGACAGGTGACCCCTCATTTGAAAGCGCAGACTCCCCTCTTTCAAAAGAGGGTGACTATTAAAGGAGAAAAATAATCATTACCTCAACAATAATAATTGAATGTTGTTTAAAATTGTATGCTCTATCTGAATCATTAAATAAAGAGGTTGTGTTTATGTATCTTTAAGGTCTATTTCTCATCTTTGTATGTTTATTTTATTACCTTATTGCTGTGAAGAAGAGGCATGTTATTTCTGCAGACACAGATTTACAGTTTGGTGAACTACAAAACCAAGAATATGTGATATCTTCTAGAAACAATGCCCAAAATAATCTTACAAAAACCTCTGGGTTTTTATAATGGTAAACATTATAGCCATCAATATACAGCCTCATGCTACACAATTAAAACCAATCCTTATTTCAGGATGAATAACCTTTCGATTATAATGTATTTTAAATAGAAAACTATTTTTAGATAGATATTTCTTAAAAAAGAGCATTTTATTTAAAAATAAATAAAAATAAATTCTATTTAGATAAAGAAAATTGATTTAAAGTGAATGTAAATGTTGATGCTAAAGTGACCGGTTTTTAGAAATTTGATTAAAAACAGGGGCACTTAATAATTAATAAAAATTTACATTTCGCTCGTGTTGTGAAAAAATCCTTACCTTTTAATCTTGACAGCTGCTTCAGCTTCCTCTGCCCGTAGCAAAGCCTCTTCCTGGGTCTAAAATGATGAATCTTGCTTCCTCCAATCACGGCGTTGAATCACACTTATTCCCCCGGGGGAAAGTCATGACTGGAGGATGGCCCATCCATCATTTCTGATGTCAGAAATGGCTTGCAACGACTGGGGGAAGCTGGAGTGGCTGTCAAGTTTAAAAGGTAAGTATTTTTTCACAACAAGTGAAATGTAAATTTTGATTAATTAAAGTGCCCCTGTTTTTAATCAAATTTTTAAAAACCGGGCACTTTTGCATCAAAATTTACATTCACTTTAAAGGGACACTGTACCCAATTTTTTTCTTTTGTAATTCAGAAAGAGCATGACATTTTAAGCAACTTTCTAATTTACTCCTATTATCAATTTTTCTTCGTTCTCTTGCTATCATTATTTGAAAAAGAAGGCATCTAAGCTTTTTTTTGGTTTCAGTACTCTGGACAGCACTTTTTTATTGGTGGATGGATTTATCCACCAATCAGCAAGGACAACCCAGGTTGTTCACCAAAAATGGGCCGGCATCTAAACTCACATTCTTGCATTTCAAATAAAGATACCAAGAGAATGAAGAATATTTGATAAAAGTAAATTAGAAAGTTTCTTAAAATGTCATACTCAATATGAATCACGAAAGAAAAATTTTGGGTACAGTGTCCCTTTAAATGAAAAAATTATGTTTAAACAAAATTGTATTTTCTTTTAAAATGCTTACCAGCTATTTTTAAACATTTTTTAATGCAAACTACTTTTACTTAATTAGCACTTAGGATACGCAGACTGAGATCTCAACATGTTTTATACCACTTTATCCCACAGCATTTTCAACTCATAACCCTGTTTTTCAATCTCAAATATCTCAAAACTTCTTAACCAAATTACTTAAAATTTACGGTTATAAGTGATTCCGAATCTAAATGCCAAATTTCAGCCAGATATGTCATTCCACTCCAAAGATATGAGCATTTGAAAAATCAAATTTATAATGCAAAGCTTATAGCACCTTACTTAGCACACAGATTCAGTGTTCACAAAACAGGTAACATTCACAAGCAAAAAAATGCTTATAGCGCTTTATATGGATTTTAGTGTAAAATAACTCAAAATATTTAAAAAAAAAATACTAATCAGACACATTTTCACACAGTGGCAAATCCTCACAACACAATCTATTCATTACCAACTTTCAGACAAAATCCATGCAGCCGATTCTTAGATAAACTTGTCAGAATCTCTAATGTTAAATTAAGCCTATGGCATTTTCAACTCATATCCCTATTTTTTCAATCTCAAATATTTTAGAAACTACGAAACCTAATCACATCAAAATCTAATCACTTCTAATTTTCAGCTAATTTTTTAATGAAACACATTTTCAACTTAAATATGATTGTGTTCCCTTAAAGGGACATAATACTCATACGCTAAATCACTTGAAACTGATACAGTATAACTGTAAAAATCTGACAGGAAAATATCACCTGAGCATCTCTATGTAAAAAAGGAAGATATTTTACCTCACAATCTCCTCAGCTCAGCAGAGTAAGTTCTGTGTAAAAAGTTATACTTCACCTGCTCCCAGCTGCAGGTAAAAATAAAAAAAAAATGAAGAAATGAACAGCAGCCAATCAGCATCAGCAGTGCTGAGGTCATGAACTCTTACTGTGATCTCATGAGATTTGACTTATCTCTCATGAGATTTCATAGTAAACGTCCTTTACCTGATTGGTGAAATAATATGAGAGTTCACGATGCTCATCCCCTAAGATGTCCCAGGAAGACACACTAAAATGCTGCTTAGAAATCCTTTACAATGGGAGGTGGCTACTGAGGAACTTTTGAGGTAAAATATCTTTCTTTTTTACATTGAGATGTTCAGGTGATATTTTCTAGTCAGCTTTTTACAGCTATGCTGCATCACTTTCAAGTGTTTAAACATTTGGGTATTATGGCCCTTTAATATATATACGCACACAGTAGGGTTCAGTATTCTTGAGTCCGCAACCATAATCTGCTAATTTGTTTGACACAATATAACATATTTCTCAATCACAAAAATAATGTGGATAGATAGATAGACAGACAGATATAGATACAGTATAAGGGTTAGTAAGGTAGAATCAGTAGTTTCTTATATACTATAAGTGCAATTATGATTGACAATCACTTTTGGTACTTATAGAGGGGTATTTGCACTAAGAAGACTCCTTTTACATGAGTTGCAAAGGGAGGAACGAAAGGAGTGCTAGCTTCTCAAAATAATAAGAGTAGAAACTAGTTGTATGAATTAAAATTAAGGTGAATTGAATATTCCTATTCACAATTTAACTTTATTAAACAGAATAAAGACACACAAATTAACCACTTAAACCAGTGGGAAATATTAAATACTGAGAGATGGATCGCTGAAAATAATACTTCTGGTTAACAATAGTTATGATAAAGCGGAGTTAAGATTGATGCTGGGATGATGTGAATAACATCAAATACCAATCCAGTGTATATATTTTAAGCATCTAGGGAAACAGTCATACAGGATCCCTGTATTAATCTCAACTAAACTCCTTCTATAGTCGGGAGTTGTATTAACAGTTATCTTGCCTTATACTGAAGGAGCAGTGCATAACCTTAATATAATAACCGGAGTTAACGATCGCATACACAGAAATATAAATCAACTTATTATACTGGCAAACAGAGTAAGCTGGTTAAAATGCGAGAGACAACGCTCTCAGTGACCGGACCCCTGACATGTATTTCACTGTCACGCTTCCTCAGAGGGGATATGCGCTAGCCGTTTGGGTCTTTTATCAATTCACAGGTCACTCCACGTCATGCTCATTGGTTGGGTGAGGGAGTAAGACAATATTTGATTGGTTCTGCTAAGTGTCAATCAAGATGTATTAGCCAACAGTAATGCAGGGATATTTGAATTACTGTTGTATATTTTTATGCTATCAGGTGTTGTATAAAAATGTTTTGAGATGCTTCGTACATCATTTTATATAATAAGTATATATTCACCTTAGCGCTTACTTTGCAGCAGATCAGTATACTTAAGAGATTTTTGCATATATAATATTTGCTATTATTTACGGCATTGCTATATTGCAGATCTTAAAGATGTAGCGAATTTACAAATGTTTTGTGTATTAAATATATTGGCAACTCAATGCTTACATTGTGGCAGATCGGCATGCTTTTAGGAAACATCTGCATGTGTAATGCTGGATAGTCTTTGTATCATTAATACATTGCAGATCTTGAGAATATAACAAACTTACATAAAATATGTTGCATCTGAGTTTTATGTAATTAGAATGTCCATAGATTGTAGCCACTAGAAGGTATTACGGCACAACAAAGCTTTAATAAAAAATGATTGTTGTTGTATACGTACATCATGTGTCTATGGGGACGATTTATTACGCTTCAGCGTATCATGTCCGCCAGACATCGCTGAATGTGGACAGCATACGTTCTAGTGAACTGCTTTTGCAATGCTGCCCCCTGCAGATTCGCGCCCAATTGGCCGCTAGCTAGGGGGTGTCAATCAACCCGATCGTATCCAATTGGGCGGATTGCTGTACGCAGCTCAGAGGCGGCGGATCCAGTTAAGGAGCAGTGGTCTTAAGAACGCTGCTTCTTAACTTCTGTTTCTGGCGAGCCTGAAGGCTCGTGCGGAAACAGGGCGAGTTAGCCCCATTCGGGGCATAGTAAATCGGATCCTATATATTCAATGAACCTAAGTTAGGAAACTGTTTATAAAATAGAGGAAAGATGTTCATGTTCCGGAATTAGCATAACTAGAGATATATGGATGGATGCATTTGTTTTTAACTTAAAATATAGAATTATGGATAAACAAAGCGCTTGGAGAAATGAAGGTCCTGCTAACCTCAATATAATCTTTCCAATTATATAAAATTATCAATGTGTGTTAAAGAGGTAGCGCTATAAGCACGGACTATATGTATTACATTAATAAGATGAGTCAATAGTGATATGAATATGACTATGGTGATAAATTGTGGCAATATAAAAGCTCTGAGTTAAAAATATAAATATACAACAATGTATTTATTGAAAGAAATAAAATGACAATGTAAACTATTTCATTAAGGGACGTCTCCCTGCAATATACATTTCAATTAGGTAATATAGATAAAAATTATATGGCCAGATTAAAAACAAAGAACAAAATCTATAAAAAAAAACAGCATATGCACATATATTCGGTGATTGAAGTAATATACTATTATATATAATGTCCACCAATTTTAAACACAGGGCGAGAGAGAATTTTTTGTTATAGCTCTATGGTGATATTGCGCCTATGTGGCAAAGTACCTTACACCCCGGCCTGAGGTGTTTGATTGGAAAGTATCAGACCTCTCAGCGGTCGTATCACTTTTGATAATATAGGGATGGCTTCTGTTTGTAGCGTGTTTCCTCTCAGCGGTCCTTACCGCTTCTTCGAGAGGACTTACTGTATATGCCTGCTTGGGTGATAAATGCTGCAATTTCCTCTCAGCGGTCCTTTCCGCGTCTAGGAGGAAAAGTGTCTTGTAACTCCAGTTAACGGTTTCCGTTGCTTTTCTTGGTGGTCCTTTCCGCGTCTAGAAGGGGCTGTGTATAGCTGCTCCAGATCGTCTTGTCATGTTACCTTGTTCTACGTCACAGTGACTCAGTATCGGGATAGTTTGTTCTTTTGCTGGACCTTAGGTATATCGCTCAAAAGCAAAGATAGACTGTAGCGCTACAGGTGTTGAAATCTATGAATATACTTCACAGGATGCTGTCCTTTAGATTATGAAAAGCCAAATTCTGTTAGCTAAAAGAGTCAGGTAGAAAGTCTGGGCTTTAATCAGTCTTGATAAAGCCCATTCTGGGGCAAAACGCGTAGACTTTCTACCTGACTCTTTTATCTAACAGAAATTGGCTTGTCATAATCTAAAGGACAGCAACTCAATATGCCTAATTAAACTATTAACCCCTAATCCGCCATTTACCCACATCACAATCTACATAATAAAAGTATTAAACTCTAAATCCGCCAACCCAAACATCGCAAACTACCGAATAAATATATTAACCCCTAATCTGCCATTTACCCACATTGCAAATCTACCTAATCAATCTATTAACCCTAATCCACCATCCCCCCACAACGCATTAAACCTAATTTCACTATTAAACCCTAAACCGCCAACCCCCCACATCACAATAAACCTAATTAAGCTATTAACTCCTAAACCGCCAACTCCCCACAACGCAAATAACTAATTTTATTACTAAGCCTCCTAACCTAACACCCCCCACCTAACACATTAAATTTTAAATATTTAATGTAATTGGGGTTAATTTAGGGAGTGTTAGGTTAGGGGGTCTTAGTAATTGAATTTGTTATTTGCGTTGTGGGGGGTTGGCGATTTAGGAGTTAATAGCTTAATTACGTTTATTGCGATGTGGGGGGTTGGCGGTTTAGGGGTTAATAGTGTTATTAGGTTTATTGTGTTGTGGGGGGTTGGTGGATTAGGGGTTAATATGTTTATTTGTTACTTTGCAATGTGGGGGTTGGCGGATTAGGGAGTTAATAGGTAGATTGCGATGTGGGGGGATGGCGGATTAGAAGTTAATAGGTTTATTAGCTATATTGTGATGTGGGGGTTGGCGGATTAGGGGTAAATATATTTTATTAGTTATTGCGGTGGGGGACGGCGGTTGACAGGTAGATAGATATTGCGCATGCGTTAGGTGTTTGGTAATACTTTCAGGGAGCTACGGTGCTCACATTTTCAGCGCAATGCGCAATGCTTGCTGCGTCTGCCTATTGCGCTGAATATGTGATACCAACTTGCGACGTGGTTCTATGTTAGTTTATGGGAGTAAAATTAGCGGGCGACGGGTGAAATATATGCGCCGCATTTATATGCGGTGCCGAATATGTGATATCAACACCCGACTAAATACTGGCGATGCCGGCTTTTGCAAGCGGCGCCGCATATGTAATCGCGCCACAGGGGAGAATGTAAGTTACACCTGTGGATCTACATGTTTAACGTTGGTGCAAAGAATGTATTTTGTCTGTTTTATTTGTGATTTGTTTGATTTTCACCACATGAGTACATACGGAATCTTCCCACAGAAGAAGATACTAAATAAAATTTGGAAGCTTTTATACAAAGATTAAATGTAATCAATAAAAACATCAAACTAACATATTGCTCTGACTTACAATCAATCAACTTTCTCGACCTAACAACCATAAAAAATCAGGATGGTTCAATTGATACCAATATACCGAAAGGAAACTTTAACCAATATGTTAGTGCATCAAACCAGTGCACATTATCCAAACACATTAAAAGCGAATCTTCAAGGAGAATTAACCAGACTATGCAGAAACTGCTCAAGCACTGAAATGTATTTAAAAGAAAGCGTATCCATGATAGACAGATGAATACAAAGAGGATACAGTAAAAGAGCAATAAAAACTGCCAGAATGAAAGCTTTACATCAAAACCGAGATAAATTGCTTCAACCAAAAATCAAGATGAATAGTGAATCCTGCCCTCGATTGATCACAACATATAATCCCTGAATGCAAGAGGTAATCCAAATGTTAAACCAAAACTGGTATATCCTTCAAAGTGATTGCATCCTATCACCCATAATAGGCAATAGAATCACCACAGGTTACAAAAGAGCTCGAAATTTAATGAACAAAAGTTTTTATTGAGTTTTACAGTGTATAATTTACATTTGACAAAGAATTCCATCTCTGCTAAATTTTAAGTCATTGAACATGGTTACACATACCTCATATACAAAAGCACAAATTAAGCATAATATATTATTATCAGTAATAACCTCTCAAAACCCTGTGGAGGAGGGGACCCAGCCAGTAAGAAGACCCATGGTGCTCTATCTATCACCCCCCCCCCTGCCCCGGGGGAGACTGGATACATCCCAAAGGGAGGGGAAGGGTAATGGGATGTGACCCACCCAGACAAGCTGGGCAGGAGCGGGAGAGGCAGGGGGCACCCACTTCATAACTCTTTTGGTTTTAGTCAGGTGTTCTGAATCTTTGCTGTCTATTTCTAGCTTCGGAGTACATTATCCAGGGTTCCCATATCCTCAAAAATTGCTCCTTATTGTCTAGTATGTCTGCAGAAGCACTACTCATCTGATAGTAGAAATCAATCTTATTCTTGATTAACAAAAATGATGGCACCGATGTCTTCCAGTATCTAGCTATGTTTAGTTATCGTACAGATAAGTGCTATTAATTTATGAACTCTTGAATTCAGACCTGGTAGGGGTTCATGTAGCAGTGCCTGAGTAGGGGATAAATTAATTTGTCTTTCCAAAATTTCATTCAGAAGAGAGGACGTTTGGGACCATATATTAATTACATGACAACAATGCCACCACATATGGGAGTATGTCCCTCTTTCATTGCAACCTCGTAAACAATTTGTGTTAGCCTGAATCTTATGTATTCTGGAGGGGTGAAAGTACCATCGGAATGCCACTTTTATGAAATTTTCTTTTAAATGGGCACATATCGAAAAAGAAGTGCCAGACCTAAGAGTGTCACACCACTTTTCTGCTGACCAGGTGAAATTTAATTCAGACTCCCATTTTATCATGAATGGTAATTTATTTAACTTAGGAGGTGTATTGAATTTAATATAAAGGTCGGAGATTGCTCCTCTAATCCTACTGGTGGCCAGGCACAACCTCTCTACATAAGAACTAGCAGACATCTTACCGTTACCTAAAACTTCAGCTACCCTGGCTCTCAACTGAAGGTAGTGAAACCAACTGGCAACCCCCGACCTTTTGAGTTCAGCATACTGATGGAAAGTTATAACCTTAGTCCCCTCAAGAGCATCTGCAATTCGATATAGTCCCTTGTTTGCCTATTTCTCCTGTGTATCTTGGTCATAACTAGTGGATAACGTTACCAGCGGGGTCACTTTCGATCCCCTCTGAAGCAAGGGGTATTTGGTTGTCAAGGTGTCCCACATTATCAATGTATGTGCTATGGTGATAAAGGATCTCCAATTAGTGGGTCTATCTTTTTTTTTAGACCACAAGAGTTTATAAATAGGGTATGTCTTCATCATGTCTGATTCTATCTGTACCCATTGGATTTTATCTAAATGATTATGCCACAGGGTGGATTGTGCCATTCTAGCCGCGTAATAATAGGATGTTAAATCCGGCAGCCCCATCCCTCCTCCCACCTTATGTCTACTAAGGGTTTGTTTGTTTACTCTAGATCTTTGGTATTTCCATATAAAAGCTATTATGTCTTTTTGTATTTTCTGTAGTGTTGAGGTGGGTACATTTATAGGTAATGACCGAAAAAGATATAGAATTTTAGGCAGAACTGTCATCTTGACCGAAGTCAATCTGCCATATAGGGAGATATTAAGCTTGTTCCATCTGGATAGTAAATTTTTAATGTGCGTGAACAAAGGTATGTAGTTTAGTTTATATAGATGATCCAGATTGCTTGGAATGTTAATGCCCAGGTATTTCATACCCCTTTCAGACCAAGTAAAGTCAAAATTCAGTGTTAAAAGTTTTTTAGTGTGTTCTGGAAGATGTACACTAATAGCCTCACACTTATCATTATTAATCTTGTAACCCGAGATATTGGCAAATTTGCCAATAGTCGAGTATATTAGGGGGAGAGAGATCATAGGTTTAGTGACAGACAGAATAACATCATCTGCAAACAGGCTGATCTTATGTTCCTGGTCTTGTATTTTAATGCCTGTAATATCTACGTTTTGCCTGATGCTGGCTGCTAATGGTTCGATGCATAGTGCAAATAGTGGTGATAAAGGGCAGCCCTGCCTGGTTCCATTAAGAATTGTTATAGATGAAGACTTATACCCAGCTATTTTAATAAAGGCAGAAGGGTTAGAATATATTGTAGAAATAGCCGCACAAAAATTTCCCGTAAAGCCCATATGTTTTAATACTGAGTCCAAATAGCCCCATCTTACACGGTCAAATGCCTTCTCTGCATCCAGGGAAAGAAACAGAGAAGGCACAGCCTGCTTGGATGAGTAATCTATGAGATCTATTACCTTCTGAATGTTATCTGGAGCCTCCCTGTTGCGAATAAATCCCACCTGGTCCTGATGGACAAGTTTTGGGAGAATATCATTTAGCCTGACTGCCAGGATTTTGGTAAACAATTTAATGTCTAAGTTAATTAATGAGATAGGTCTGTAATTTTTACAAAGTTGCTTGCATTTTCCAGGTTTAGGCAACACTGATATACGAGCCTCTAGAAGTTCCTTAGGGATCTCTCCACCTTCTAGCATATAGTTAAATATTGTAACTAAGATGGGGCTAATATCTTGCATAAGTGTTTTATAAAAAATACCCGAGTATCCATCAGGACCAGGTGCCTTTCCAATCTTTAGACTACGGATTGCTTGTTTCACTTCTTGAGTAGTTATTCGCGCGTTCAACTTATCTAAGTCTCCCTCCTCAATTTTAGGTAGTTTACAGGCCTGCAAAAAATTATTGGTATCTAAGGCTACCTTGTGTCGGTATAGTGTATAGTTTTTGATAATATTGGGCAAAAGTATTCGCAATGATCTGCAGGTGATTAGAAACCTGTCCATTCGATGTTTGAATTTGTGGGACAGAAGTTATCCTAGATATTTCTTTTAATTTAAAAGCCAACATCTTGTCCGGTTTATTAGCTTGTATAAAATATTGAGCATCCACAAGTTTCAAGGATCTGGTTGCCTCACTTGTCAGCAACTTATCTAGTGAACATTTTCTGTCTTTCAACAATCTGAGTGTCCTGTCATCATGTGTTAAATGATGTTGGGATTGCAGATTCTGTATATCTTGTTTTAAGTGCTCAATCTGTGCTACATAACCCCTATTCTGCTTATTGGATTCTTTTATCAAGATGCCTCTCGCAAAGGCCTTTAGTGCCCCCCATATATGCATAGGATTAGTCACTGAGTCATGGTTTGTCTCTAAAAAGTGTGCTATTTCTGTCTGAAAACTTTGTGTGAAAACTTTGTCTCTAAATAAAGTTGGATTTATTGTCCAGCTTCTGCCCCTGTAAGGGTCAATCAAGCCAGATATTCCTGTCAACACTATATTATGGTCTGACCATGTTGCAGGCAAAATATCCGAAGCCATTATCAAAGGAGTCATGATCTGGCTAAGTAGAATATAATCAATTCTAGAATACACATTGTGTACACTAGAGTAAAATGAGTAATCTCTGGTTTTCGGGTTGATGTATCTCCAGCTGTCCACCAAATTATGATCTAATAGAAAGTCATACATGAGTTTTTTAGAGTTTTGGGAAGAAGGTTTGTGTGGGATCGATGATTTATCTAATTCTGAATTAAGTACCAAATTAAAATCTCCCCCTATGATTAGCCTTGATTTCTTCCAAGTAGTAAGCAATTTACCTATCTTAGACATAAAAAGGGCTTGAGACTCATTGGGAGCATATATGTTGCCAAGAATTACATGTGAGTTGTCAGCCGCTCTGGAATCAATCCGGGATGTAACCCAACTGCTAGCGTGAATTGAAAGCACACGCTAGCACACTGAGAAATATCCAGGACGTGACCCACTCAGGAAGCAGATTAGAAGATAACAAAAATGAATATTGTTCCAGAATGCAGGAAAGCCACAAAGGATAAAACGTCCCTTTAAGTAGTACAAAGAACAAAAAGGAAATGCTCTTACTTGAAGCTTCTGAAAAAGGTCCTCTTTAGCAGGCTTGTAAAACAAAGGAAAAGTTCTCTTTTGCAGCTTGTAAAAGTATAATGTCCCTTTAAGCAGGTTTATAACAAACAGAAAGGCAAAGTTCTCTTTTGCAGCTTGTAAAAGTAAATGTCCCTTTTAAGCAGGTGTATAACAAACAGAAAGGCAAAGTTCTCTTTTGCAGCTTGTAAAAGTAAATGTCCCTTTTAAGCAGGTGTATAACAAACAGAAAGGCAAAGTTCTCTTTTGCAGCTTGTAAAAGTAAAATGTCCCTTTAAGCAGGTGTATAACAAACAGAAAGGCAAAGTTCTCTTTTGCAGCTTGTAAAAGTAAAATGTCCCTTTAAGCAGGTCTTGTTTATCAAAGAATAGGTTTAAAGGTAAAGGCAAAAGCAAGGTCAGGCAGGCAGAAGTCGGCATCCAAATATCAGCAAAAGGTAGAGGCAAAAGACAAGGTCAGGCAAGCAGAAGTCGGCATCCAAGTATCAGCAAAAGGGTAAAAGCTACAGGCAAGGTCAGGCAGGCAGAAGTCAATGTCCAAATATCAGCAAGTAGGGATTAGGCAAGAGGCTTGGTCAGGCAGGCAGAAGTCGGTACACAGAAGAACAAAACTGATATGGTACTCACAATCCAGGGAAACAAACAAACGGGCCCAGATTCAGATCTCCCGCCGAGATTTAAAGGGCAGGAGCGTAACCGTCATCAGAGGGTGTGAGAGGAAGCGTCATGTTGCTAAGCAACATGACGTCAGAGACACAGAGAAGTTCCGGGAGCCGCGGCGACACGGCGATGAACGGAAGCGTTCATGACAGCACCCCCTCCTCAAGGACCCCTCCGGGGGACAGGACCAGGTCTATCAGGATGAGTCTTGTGGAAGGTCTTGACCAATATAGGAGCATTTACTTGATGAGCAGGTTCCCAAGAACGTTCCGTGACTGGATAACCCTTCCAATGAATGAGATAATACAATTTCTTGCCCCGCAATTTGGAATCTAGAATATGGCTGATCTCAAACTCAGGATGTCCATGCACCAATAACGGTGGAGGTTTAGAAAAAGGCTTAGAATACCTGTTAATCATCACAGGTTTTAAAAGAGAAACATGGAATACCGGATGGACTTTGAGAGACTTGGGTAAAGCTACCCGATAAGCAGTGGAACATACCTGACCCAGTATTCGGAAAGGACCCACATATCGTGGTCCCAATTTGTTAGAAGGTTGTTTCAGGCGAAGAAATCGAGAGGAAATCCAAACTTTATCACCAGGGCGATATTTGGGAGCCTTCTTCCGTCGAAGATCCGAAAAGAACTTGTAACGTCTAGAAGTTACAGAAAGAATACGATGTATCTTCTGCCAATGTCGAGTTAATCTTCGTGCTGTAAGATCAGAAGCAGGATTCACTGTGGAGGAAGTATGCAAAGGGAATGTCCTAGGCTGATATCCGTAAGCTGCATGAAAAGGAGAAGTCTGAAGGGAGGAATTGTACCGGGCATTATGGGCCAATTCAGCCAAAGGAAGGTAAGAAGTCCAGTTAGAGTGATAATGATCCACATAATGTCTAAGATATGTTTCAAGACACTGGTTTACTCTTTCAGTCTGACCATTCGATTGTGGGTGGTGAGAAGTAGAGAGAGATATAGTAGTACCAAAATGTTTACAAAGTGACCTCCAAAATCGAGAAACGAATTGTACCCCTCTATCTGAAACAATATCTAGAGGAAATCCATGGATTCTTACAATATGTAGAATAAAAAGTTCAGAGAGTCTTTTGGCAGATGGTAATCCTGGCAAGGGTACAAAATGAGCCGTCTTAGTGAACCTGTCGACCACCACCCAGATAGTATTGTTCCCAGTGGACAAGGGAAGATCGGTAATAAAGTCCATGGATACATGAGTCCAAGGCTGGTGGGGTATAGGCAATGGTTGGAGTAATCCTGAAGGAAGTTGGCGTGGAGTTTTGTTCATGGCACATTGTGTGCATACTGAGACGTAATCCTTCACATCTTGAGAGAGTGTAGGCCACCAGACATGTTGTTTGAGGTTTCGAGTGGTAATACTGATGCCAGGATGTCCAGAAAGGGGACTATCATGAGCCCAAAATAAAATCTTGGAACGAAGGCGTTCAGGAACAAAGAGTAAACCATCGGGAGGTTTACAGGACAAAGGAAGATGCTCTTGAGCGGACTGTAATTCTTGTAACCAAGAAGTTGTTAACTGGGCAATGACTTCATGAGGTTGGAGAATGGTACCAGACTCAGGAACTGGGGTATCTTGAAATTGTCTGGAAAGTGCGTCTGCTTTAATATTTTTTGAACCAGGTATGTAAGACAAATTATAGTGAAACCGAGAGAAGAATAATGACCAGCGTGCTTGCCTGGAATTTAGTCGTTTGGCTGTTTGGAGATACAGAAGGTTCTTATGATCAGTAAGTATAGTAAATGGCAAAGAAGTACCTTCCAGCCAATGTCTCCATTCATCCAATGCCATCTTGATGGCAAGCAACTCTTTATTCCCTACGTCATAGTTAAATTCGGAAGGAGTGAATTTTTTAGAGAAAAAAGCAACAGGATGAATCCTTCCAGTCTCTGGTATTCGTTGAGACAGAACAGCTCCAGCAGCAACAGAGGAAGCATCCACCTCCAGAATAAATTGAAACTCAGGATTTGGATGACGAAGGATAGGAGCTGAGGAAAAAGCTTCTTTGAGAGATTCAAAAGCTTCTATAGCCTCAGACGGCCATACTTTACAGTTTTGTCCTTTTCTTGTGAGAGAAGTAAGAGGAGAAGTAATAGTAGCAAAATTCTTGATGAACTTTCTGTAATAATTGGCGAAGCCTAGGAAACGTTGTAAAGCCTTCAAAGAATCAGGTCTAGGCCAATCCAAAATGGCAGAAAGTTTAGTAGGGTCCATTTCGAATCCAGATGCCGATATTACATAACCCAGAAAGGGTATGGATTTTTGATGGAAAGAACATTTCTCCAGTTTAGCAAACAGATGGAATTCTCTTAGACGTTGAAGTACTTTCTTGACGTGGTGCACATGATCTTGGTGGTTCTGAGAAAAAATTAAGATGTCGTCCAGGTATATGATAACAAAAATATTCAAAAAATCACGAAAGATCTCATTTACAAAATGCTGGAAAACCGCCGGAGCATTGCATAGCCCGAAGGGCATGACCAAATATTCATAATGCCCAAATCGAGTGTTAAAGGCAGTCTTCCACTCATCTCCTTTGCGTATACGGATCAAGTTGTATGCACCGCGTAGGTCGAGTTTGGTGAAAATGGTGGCTCCCTGAAGATAAGTAAAAAGTTCAGGAATAAGGGGCAGAGGATAACTGTTCTTGATGGTAATCTGATTCAATCCACGATAATCAATACAGGGTCTTAATCCGCCATCCTTTTTTCCCACAAAAAAGAAACCGGCCCCTACAGGGGAAGAGGAGGGTCGAATGAATCCTCTAGCCAGATTGTCTTTTATATATTCTTCCAGAGCCATGTTTTCTGGTTTAGAAAGTGGATATGTCTTGCCTCGAGGATAGGCAGCCCCAGGAAGGAGGTCAATGGGACAATCAAAAGGGCGATGAGGAGGAAGACGTTCAGCTTCTTTTTTGGAGAAGACATCCACAAAGTCATGGTAATGCATAGGTAAGGATTCCGGAGTTTCAACTGTGAGAGCAATAGTGAGTGGTAACTTAGTAATCTTTTGAAGACATTTAGTCTGGCATGTAGATCCCCAGGAAGTGAGTTCACCGAAAGTCCAAGAAAAAATGGGATTGTGAATCTGGAGCCAGGGTAATCCCAAGATAATGGGAAATTGCGGAGTGGAAATGACATCGAAACAAATTGTCTCAGAATGAAGTATTCCTACGGTGAGGATTAAGGGTTGAGTAGAAAACTGAATGTATCCAGAACCCAAAGGATCTCCACTGACCGTAGAGACTGAAATGGAATACTCCTTCTTTAGTAAGGGTATAGAATGAGTAGAAACAAATGTAGAGTCAATGAACACACCTCCAGCACCAGAATCAATTAGAGCTTGGGTATAGATCTTCTTATGTCCAATTAGAAGAGTTACTGGAACAAAGAGTTTCTTGTATAGGGAATGACCACTATTTTGGCTTAACTCAGTTCCCTGGACTAGAGTTAAGCCCTGGCTTTTACTGGCCTAGTAGGACAATCCCTTAATAAATGTCCTTTAAGGCCACAGTACAGACATAAGCCAAGAGTCCGTCTTCTCAAGCGTTCAGTCTCAGTTAATTTTATACTTCCTACTTCCATGGGTTCAGCCTGATCAGTAGTAGGAGAGGCTGGAGTGACTGGATTAGAAAAACGAGGAGCTAAACGAAAAGGAGTTCGAGTGGAAGTCCTCTGTGTTCTATCCTTTTCTTGTTGGCGTTCACGAAACCTGGCGTCGAGACTGATACAGAGATTTATTAAGGCTTCTAAGGACTCTGGAAGTTCACGATACACCAATTCATCCTTGAGACGCTCAGAAAGTCCTTTACGGAAAGCGGCTCTGAGTGCTCCCTGATTCCAAGTGGTTTCAGAGGCAAGGGTGCGGAACTCAATTGCATATTGAGAGACTGGTTGATTTCCTTGACGTAAATCCAGGAGAGTAGCTTCAGCAGCGGATGACCTTCCAGGTTTATCGAATACGTTTGAGAATGTAGATAGAAATGTATCAACATCCAACAGTATAGGATCATTCTTTTCTAGCAAAGGTGACACCCAAGCCAAGGCTTTTCCTTTCATTAAGGAAATAAGAAACGTGATTCTAGAAGAGGCAGTAGCAAAGAGAGTAGGGCTATTTCGGAAATGAAGACGGCATTGATTCAAAAAGCCTCTACATTCTTCAGGATTCCCATCATATTTATCCGGAAGAGGAATCCTGGGACTTAGTTGTACCTGAGACTGATTGTTAGGAATCGGAGGAGGTAATGCCTCAATCGGATTTGGATTGGGATTAGGATTGGGAGGTGCGGTAGCAACCAAATTTTGTAATAGAGCAGTAATTTGATCAAGTTTAGTGTCCAGAGACTGCAAGTGAGTGGCATGAGAACCCAAGAGCTGTCCCTGGTGAGCCACGGCCATAGATAATTCAGTGGGGTCCATTTTTAATGTCAGCCGCTCTGGAATCAATCCGGGATGTAACCCAACTGCTAGCGTGAATTGAAAGCACACGCTAGCACACTGAGAAATATCCAGGACGTGACCCACTCAGGAAGCAGATTAGAAGATAACAAAAATGAATATTGTTCCAGAATGCAGGAAAGCCACAAAGGATAAAACGTCCCTTTAAGTAGTACAAAGAACAAAAAGGAAATGCTCTTACTTGAAGCTTCTGAAAAAGGTCCTCTTTAGCAGGCTTGTAAAACAAAGGAAAAGTTCTCTTTTGCAGCTTGTAAAAGTATAATGTCCCTTTAAGCAGGTTTATAACAAACAGAAAGGCAAAGTTCTCTTTTGCAGCTTGTAAAAGTAAATGTCCCTTTTAAGCAGGTGTATAACAAACAGAAAGGCAAAGTTCTCTTTTGCAGCTTGTAAAAGTAAATGTCCCTTTTAAGCAGGTGTATAACAAACAGAAAGGCAAAGTTCTCTTTTGCAGCTTGTAAAAGTAAAATGTCCCTTTAAGCAGGTGTATAACAAACAGAAAGGCAAAGTTCTCTTTTGCAGCTTGTAAAAGTAAAATGTCCCTTTAAGCAGGTCTTGTTTATCAAAGAATAGGTTTAAAGGTAAAGGCAAAAGCAAGGTCAGGCAGGCAGAAGTCGGCATCCAAATATCAGCAAAAGGTAGAGGCAAAAGACAAGGTCAGGCAAGCAGAAGTCGGCATCCAAGTATCAGCAAAAGGGTAAAAGCTACAGGCAAGGTCAGGCAGGCAGAAGTCAATGTCCAAATATCAGCAAGTAGGGATTAGGCAAGAGGCTTGGTCAGGCAGGCAGAAGTCGGTACACAGAAGAACAAAACTGATATGGTACTCACAATCCAGGGAAACAAACAAACGGGCCCAGATTCAGATCTCCCGCCGAGATTTAAAGGGCAGGAGCGTAACCGTCATCAGAGGGTGTGAGAGGAAGCGTCATGTTGCTAAGCAACATGACGTCAGAGACACAGAGAAGTTCCGGGAGCCGCGGCGACACGGCGATGAACGGAAGCGTTCATGACATGAGTCATGTATTCTGTCCTTAACAATAATAAATCTGCCCGACTTATCTATTATTACCTCATCCTCTTTGAAATTTAGGTCTGAGTGGATTAAGATGGACACTCCGCATTTTTTAGATTGGCATGTGGCATGGAATTGGGTGGGGAAACCTCTATCCCAATACTTCGGGGTTTTCACTTTTGTAAAATGGGTTTCCTGTAATAAGATTATGTGGGCCTTCAGGGATTTATATGTGTCTAGAGCCTTACGTCTCTTAACATTTGAGTGTAACCCTCTAACATTGTGAGAGACTAGATTTATAGACATTTCTTAGTCATGTGAAAGATGTTCTTATTACACATGTTGAAAGACTCACCAACTGCAGTACGGCTGGGTCTCCGTCCCCCGGCAAATACAGATCTATCAGCCACTTTTTGCAATGTACGTGAAGGCATAGGTTTACCTGCTTGTAGTGCACAAGTAGTCGAGGTGGAAAAACATTTGTCAATTAGTTCAAACAACAAGAAAACAAACAACAATGAACCAGTATTGGTCATAACTAGCAATAGGAATCCTGTAAAGTTAAAGAACAAAACATCATGAAAAATAATAAAGAACATGAAAAACAATATGAACTTCGGACATATAATATCAGCACATTAGATACATGTCTCAGAAATGTCCAACATTTGAATCATTGGAATGACCCAAATGCATGAGTGAATGAATGAATGAAAGGTGGATCTCTTTCTGACTAATCCTTACTAACTATTTAAACAATGACACACAGGAGTTCTGAGTCAGATCTCATCAATTGTGACAAGATTCTTGAGTTAACCCCCATAAGAAAAATCCAATGAGGTCTCTGACTCCCCCGTTTGGGGACATGAAAGAATACTTATAAGTTGTCTCTTCGACTCAGGTTGGGCTTTCCGAATTATGATTTCTCCTTGGAGTTTTCCCATTTTTGAGAACTGGTGTCCAGGTACGTGTCAGAGCTTTTCGCTGAGGTTTGGGCGATTGTGCTGGAGGGGGCGTTACTCTACCGATGTGAAGTTTGTTCAAAATCAACTGTCCTTCCTCAACTGTGGAACAGGAAAAAGATGTTTTGTCTACTGTGAAGGACAATCGAAAAGGAAATCCCCATCTATATTTGATTTGGGCATTGGCTAGGGCTGCTACTATTGGTTTGAATTCTCTCCTTTTCCTCAAAGTAATAGGCGATAAATCAATAAAAATTTGTATTTTGTGGCCTTCATAGGTGATTTCTTGAACTCCTCGGACAACTTGCATGATTCTATATTTGATGTGATAATAATGGAGTTTTGTTATAACATCTCTGTGAGCTCCCGGAGTTGGAGGCTTGGTTAGAGCCCGATGTACTCTGTCCAGAAGGAGAAATGATGTCTCCTCATCCGGCAATAACTGTTAGAAGATCTGAGTTACAGTATTAGAGAGATTGTTATATTTTTCTGGTAAATTGCGTATGCGGATGTTGGATCTGCGCAATCTGTTTTCCAGATCCTCCAGATGATCTTCCAATTTCTGTATTTGAGCTTGTTGGGAGCTTACTGTGGCCTGTAGTTCCGGGATTTCTTCTACTATTTGATCAACTTTATCTTCTATAGCCGAAGTTCTTTCACCTATGTCTGCGATATCTTGCTTTAGTTCTGATAAGGCTGATCTCATTTCCTCATGAAACATTTGTTTTATTTGCTTTAAAAGGGCCTCGTTTGAGGTATTTGACTTGGGCGGAGACGGAGAGGAATCCGCTATATCTTCAACTGGTTCCATCTGTTGAGAGGAATCTAACATAGCTAGTTTCTTTTTCTGTTGTGATTTTGATAAACACTCTTTGACTGACTGCGTACGGCTTTTCATATTGAGGGCACTGTTAGGAATGATGTATTAATAGAGAGAAGAGAGAAACAAACAGAAAAACTGAAATTTATTCTGTATAGAACCTGCTTAGTGGTTTTGTAGCTTCTGTTGCATAGAACAATACCACTTTGTTGCCAATATAGCAGCCTCACAGCCCGAAATCTTTTTTAGATATCCACCTATATTATTATCTACTCAGTCATGTCCGAAAGGTTCATCCATTAACCATTTAGTCCCACATCATGTCTTCCTCTGCAAAAACTTGCAATAGTGGGCAAATTATCTGGACTGATGGAGAGGGTCTGAATAGGGTATTGTGTGTCAGGGCCGGCTAAATATACCTCTCCTGTATTCCTTGTTGCCCAAAGGCCTTTAGGCTAGAGGATGAGAGATCAGCAAGTGGAAATAGCCCCTGTGAGTACTGTATTACCCTATCTGTGGACCATCTGTTAGATGATCGTCATGTAGGATGGTAATTATGCTTCACTTTAGTCCAAAATATGAGCAGTTGCAAAAATAAAGCACTCAACTCCCCAGGGAAGCTGTCCTCACAGGACCATCACGGAGAGGGAATCTTGGATATGACCCACCAGTACTGGGACTGGCAGGAAAGGGGTGGGGAGAGAGTGCTAGTGTCTGCTGTAGATATTTCTCCAAAACTGTTAATCAGTAGTAGCCAAACAAAGCAGTTTCTGACCGCCTCAACTCTCCAGGACTGATTAATTCAGTGTCTCTCCTTATAGTCTCTAGATGTGTCTGCCTGATAAAGTTGGGGAGCAAAGTTGCAAATACTCTTTAAATGAAAGCCTGAGTGGGGGATGGTAGCTGTGATATTATTGTGCTGCAGCATGAAAATGCACCTAGTTCAAAAGTCTTTCTCCACACTTGTAATTAGGATGCTGTGCTGTTATTAATGGCTCTTGCTGCACTAAACCTCTCTGGCCCCCTCAATATATAATGTGCCAACCCCACCTTTTCCACTCCATAAAAAATGCAAAAGGAGAGAAAAGTGGTAATGAAGGAAAAAAAAAAAAAAAGAGAAAAAGTGTCTTTAAAATGGCTAAATCACAATGAGCTTTTTCTCTTTTTCAATTGAGCAGATCTTCCTGTAATGGAAGGCCCACCTTGGGACACCTCTCCAGTTATTAAAGAGTTATGATGCAGGGTCTTGAATGTCTCTCCCCCACCCAGCTTCGGCCGAAAATGTGGATAGGCCCAGGGCCCTTTCTCTGCTTTATAAAGTGCCCCTCTCTCTTAGCTATGATGTCAATTAGCCCCACTAGTGCTTGACCACATCTGTTACACTGACCTTAGGTAGTTTGGTGATCTTTAAAGAACTTTTTGTGAGGCCTTTCGATCCGGTGCAGGCCGAAGCCGGGGGGTTTTCTGGTTTTGTTCTGGTTCTCAAAACCGGATTGAGTTCAGTTTTTCCCAAACTTAAAAAAGGCTCCTTGTATTGATAATCCTCTGCTTGGGGATGTTGCTCCTTATCCTTTTAAGACTTTATTAGGTCTCAAAAAGCACTTTTTATCAGTTTAATGGAGTATATAACACAGAGCTCTCCACAAGTGCTGCTGCTTCATTAGCTGGCTAGCTCCTCCCAAAAGAGCTCGAAATTTAAAGGATCAATTAGTCAAGAGTCATATCCATACCCATAAAAAAATGACCAAAAACCCGGGCATGTATCCCTGTAGTTCTTGTTCTGCATGTACTCATGTGATGAAAATCAAACAAATCACAGATAAAACAGGCATTCTTTGCACCAACGTTATACATGTAGATCCACAGGTGTAATTTACATTCTCTCCTGTTCGTGTAATAATTTATACGTGGGAATGACGAACAGAGAGATCAGAGTCAGAGTATTAGAGCATCTAAATAACATTAAAAACGCTGATAAAAATGAATCCAAAGGAAAAATGCTTACTACTGTAGCCAAACATTTTCAAACTGTACATTCAAGTAAACAAAGAGAATTAAAGTATTCAGTAATTCAGCAAATTTCTTTAGGCATTAGAGGAGGAAATCTGGAACAAGATCTATTACGTGCAGAGTGCAAATGGATATATCTGCTTGAAACATTATAACCAAAAGGGTTAAATGAGAATAATAATTATTTCTCCAACATTGGTGTGTCCGGTCCACGGCGTCATCCTTACTTGTGGGAATATCTCTTCTCCAACAGGAAATGGCAAAGAGTCCCAGCAAAGCTGGCCATATAGTCCCTCCTAGGCTCCGCCCACCCCAGTCATTCTCTTTGCCGTTGCACAGGCAACATCTCCACGGAGATGGTTAAGAGTATGTGGTGTTTAAATGTAGTTTTTTTATTCTACTATCAAGAGTTTGTTATTTTAAAATAGTGCTGGTATGTACTATTTACTCTGAAACAGAAAGAGATGAAGATTTCTGTTTGTGAGAGGAAGATGATTTTAGCAGACAGTAACTAAAATCGATTGCTGTTTCCACATAGGACTGTTGAGATGAAGTAACTTCAGTTGGGGGAAACAGTTAGCAGACTTTTCTGCTTAAGGTATGACTAGCCATATTTCTAACAAGACTGTGTAATGCTGGAAGGCTGTCATTTCCCCTCATGGGGACCGGTAAGCCATTTTCTTAGTTTCAAACAGAATAAAGGGCTTAATATGGGCTATAAAACTGGTAGACACTTTTATGGGCTAAATCGATTGCTTTATTTGGACATTTTATACATGTTTATGCTGATAATTCACACTTATAAACTTGGGGAACGTTTTTTAACGTCAGGCACTATGTTAGACACCTTTTCCAGTCAGGGAGGGCCTTCCCAGTTGTAGGCTGAGCCTCATTTTCGCGCCATTACTGCGCAGTTGTTTTTGAGAGCAAGACATGCAGATGCATGTGTGAGGACCTGAAAGTAGTTGGAAAAGTTTCTAGAAGGCGTCATTTGGTATCATATTCCCCTCTGGGCTTGGTTAGGTCACAGCAAAGGCTGTAGCTGGGACTGTATAGGGGGTTAAATTTGTAAACGGCTCCGGTTCCGTTATTTTAAGGGTTAAAGCTCTGAAAATTGGTATGCAATACTTTTAATGCTTTAAGACACTGTGGTGAATTTTGGTAAATTTTGAACAATTCCTTCATACTTTTTCACATATTCAGTAATAAAGTGTGCTCTGTTTAAAATTTAAAGAGACAGTAACGGTTTTGTTTTAAAACGGTTTTTGTGCTTTATTGACAAGTTTAAGCCTGTTTAACATGTCTGTGCCTTCGGATAAGCTATGTTCTATATGTATGAAAGCCAATGTGTCTCCCCATTCAAAATTGTGTGATAATTGTGCCATAGCGTCCAAACAAAGTAAGGACAGTACTGCCACAGATAATGAAATTGCCCAAGATGATTCCTCAGATGAGGGGAGTAGACATGATACTACATCATCTCCTACTGTGTCTACACCAGTTTTGCCCACGCAGGAGGCCCCTAGTACATCTAGCGCGCCAATGCTTATTACCATGCAACAATTGACGGCTGTAATGGATAACTCCATAGCAAATATTTTATCCAAAATGCCTGCATATCAGAGAAAGCGCGATTACTCTGTTTTACACACTGAAGAGCAGGAGGGCGCTGATGATAATTGTTCTGTCATACCCTCACACCAATCTGAAGTGGCCATGAGGGAGGTTTTGTCAGAGGGGGAAATTTCAGATTCAGAAAAAATTTCTCAACAAGCTGAACCTGATGTTGTGACATTTAAATTTAAATTAGAACATCTCCACGCACTGCTTAAGGAGGTGTTATCTACTCTGGATGATTGTGACAACTTGGTCATTCCAGAGAAATTATGCAAGATGGACAAGTTTCTAGAGGTTCCGGTGCCCCCAGACGCTTTTCCTATACCCAAGCGGGTGGCGGACATAGTGAATAAAGAGTGGGAGAAGCCCGGCATACCTTTTGTTCCCCCCCCCCTATATTTAAGAAATTATTTCCTATGGTCGACCCCAGAAAGGACTTATGGCAGACAGTCCCTAAGGTCGAGGGGGCAGTTTCTACTCTAAACAAGCGAACTACTATTCCTATCGAGGATAGTTGTGCTTTCAAAGATCCTATGGATAAAAAATTGGAAGGTTTGCTTAAAAAGATTTTTGTACAGCAAGGTTACCTTCTACAACCCATTTCGTGCATCCAATGACGGAACAAGGAATGGGATTTTACTCAAATCTGTTCGTAGTTCCCAAAAAAGAGGGAACCTTCAGACCAATTCTGGATTTAAAGATCCTAAACAAATTTCTCAGGGTACCATCGTTCAAAATGGAAACCATTCGAACGATTCTACCCACTATCCAGGAAGGTCAATTTATGACTACCGTGGATCTAAAGGATGCGTACCTACATATTCCTATCCACAAAGAACATCATCAGTTCCTAAGGTTCGCCTTTCTGGACAAACATTACCAGTTTGTGGCCCTCCCATTCGGGTTAGCCACTGCTCCAAGGATTTTCACAAAGGTACTCGGGTCCCTTCTAGCAGTTCTAAGACCGAGGGGCATTGCAGTAGTACCGTACTTGGACGACATTCTAATACAAGCGTCGTCCCTTTCAAAAGCAAAGGCTCATACAGACATCGTTCTGGCCTTTCTCAGATCTCACGGATGGAAGGTGAACATAGAAAAAAGTTCTCTGTCTCCGTCAACAAGAGTTCCCTTCTTGGGAACAATAATAGATTCCTTAGAAATGAGGATTTTTCTGACAGATGTCAGAAAGTCAAAACTTCTAAGCACTTGTCAAGTTCTTCACTCTGTTCCACGTCCTTCCATAGCTCAGTGCATGGAAGTAGTAGGGTTGATGGTTGCAGCAATGGACATAGTTCCTTTTGTACGAATTCATCTAAGACCATTACAACTGTGAATGCTCAAACAGTGGAATGGGGACTATACAGACTTGTCTCCAGTGATTCAAGTAGATCAGAAGACCAGAGATTCACTCCGTTGGTGGCTGACCCTGGACCATCTATCCCAGGGAATGAGCTTCCGCAGACCAGAGTGGGTCATTGTCACGACCGACGCCAGTCTGGTGGGCTGGGGCGCGGTCTGGGAATCCCTGAAAGCTCAGGGACTATGGTCTCGGGAAGAGTCTCTTCTCCCGATAAACATTCTGGAACTAAGAGCGATATTCAATGCTCTCAGGGCTTGGCCTCAGCTTGCAAAGGCCAGATTCATAAGATTCCAATCAGACAACATGACGACTGTTGCGTATATCAATCATCAGGGGGGAACAAGGAGTTCCCTAGCGATGAAAGAAGTGACCAAAATAATACAATGGGCGGAGGATCACTCCTGCCATCTATCTGCAATCCACATCCCAGGTGTGGAAAACTGGGAAGCGGATTATCTGAGTCGTCAGACATTCCATCCGGGGGAGTGGGAACTCCACCCGGAGATCTTTGCCCAGTTGACTCAATTATGGGGCATTCCAGACATGGATCTGATGGCATCTCGTCAGAACTTCAAGGTTCCTTGCTACGGGTCCAGATCCAGGGATCCCAAGGCGACTCTAGTGGATGCACTAGTAGCACTTTGGACCTTCAACCTAGCTTATGTGTTTCCACCGTTTCCTCTCATTCCCAGGCTGGTAGCCAGGATCAAACAGGAGAGGGCCTCGGTGATCTTGATAGCTCCTGCGTGGCCACGCAGGACTTGGTATGCAGACCTGGTGAATATGTCATTGGTTCCACCATGGAAGCTACCTTTGAGACAGGACCTTCTTGTTCAGGGTTCATTCGAACATCCAAATCTGGTCTCCCTCCAGCTGATGGCTTGGAGATTGAACGCTTGATTCTATCAAAGCGTGGGTTTTCAGATTCTGTGATAGATACTCTGGTTCAGGCCAGAAAACCGGTAACTAGAAAGATTTACCATAAAATATGGAAAAGATATATCAGTTGGTGTGAATCCAAGGGATTCCCATGGAATAAGATAAAAATTCCCAAGATTCTTTCCTTTCTGCAGGAAGGTTTGGATAAAGGATTATCTGCGAGTTCTCTAAAGGGACAGATTTCTGCTTTATCTGTCTTACTACACAAACGACTGGCAGCTGTGCCAGATGTTCAAGCATTTGTTCAGGCTCTGGTTAGGATAAAGCCTGTTTACAGACCTTTGACTCCTCCCTGGAGTCTAAATCTAGTTCTTTCAGTTCTTCAAGGGGTTCCGTTTGAACCTCTACATTCCATAGATATTAAGTTATTATCTTGGAAAGTTTTGTTTTTGGTTGCTATTTCTTCTGCTAGAAGAGTTTCAGAGTTATCTGCTCTGCAGTGTACTCCGCCCTATCCTGGTGTTCCATTCAGATAAGGTTGTTTTGCGTACTAAGCCTGGTTTTCTTCCAAAGGTTGTTTCCAACAAGAATATTAACCAGGAGATAGTTGTACCTTCTTTGTGTCCGAAACCAGTTTCAAAGAAGGAACGTTTGCTACACAATTTAGATGTAGTCCGTGCTCTAAAATTCTACTTAGAAGCTACAAAAGAGTTCAGACAAACATCTTCTCTGTTTGTCGTCTATTCTGGTAAAAGGAGAGGTCAAAAAGCAACTTCTACCTCTCTTTCCTTTTGGCTTAAAAGCATCATCCGATTGGCTTATGAGACTGCCGGACGGCAGCCTCCTGAAAGAATCACAGCTCACTCCACAAGGGCTGTGGCTTCCACATGGGCCTTCAAGAACGAGGCTTCTGTTGATCAGATATGTAAGGCAGCGAATTGGTCTTCACTGCACACTTTTGCCAAATTTTACAAATTTGATACTTTTGCTTCTTCGGAGGCTATTTTTGGGAGAAAGGTTTTGCAAGCCGTGGTGCCTTCCGTTTAGGTAACCTGATTTGCCCCCTCCCTTCATCCGTGTCCTAAAGCTTTGGTATTGGTTCCCACAAGTAAGGATGACGCCGTGGACCGGACACACCAATGTTGGAGAAAACAGAATTTATGCTTACCTGATAAATTACTTTCTCCAACGGTGTGTCCGGTCCACGGCCCGCCCTGGTTTTTTAATCAGGTCTGATGAATTATTTTCTCTAACTACAGTCACCACGGTACCATATGGTTTCTCCTATATATTTTTTCCTCCTGTCCGTCGGTCGAATGACTGGGGTGGGCGGAGCCTAGGAGGGACTATATGGCCAGCTTTGCTGGGACTCTTTGCCATTTCCTGTTGGGGAAGAGATATTCCCACAAGTAAGGATGACGCCGTGGACCGGACACACCGTTGGAGAAAGTAATTTATCAGGTAAGCATAAATTCTGTTTTTGTCTATTTATAGACTCATTCAAATAAAAACAATACCATTAATATGAAATTCCACTTTATCTTATATTGTCACCCAGAACATTTTTTATTAAAGATACACCATTATTAATAATTTAGCAATTATCATGGAATCTCCATTCACTTATTAGTTCTATTTCATAACTATGTCTTTATAAATAAACTACCTAGCACATTTAAGATCCTCCAATATACATTTTTGTCAAAATATTAATTTCAACGCACTTGTACACACTCCCAGAACCCTTCACACTATGATAATTTGAATTACAATAAGAGTTAACCCTCAACTCCTTTAAAAATTTGTATATCTTTTGAACACACATTATCACAAATATATCATATATATAATTTATGTATAATCTGTCAACTAAAATAGCTTCATTCGCATTTCATATTTTAAGGTAAAAACAAATGCATCCATCCTTATATCTCTAGTTATGCTAATTCCGGAACATGAACATCTTTCCTCTATTTTATAAACAGTTTCCTAACTTAGGTTCATTAAATATGTAGACACATGATGTACGTATACAACAATAATAATTTTTTATTAAATCTTTGTTGTGCCATAATACCTTCTAGTGGATACAATCTATGGACTTTATATTTACATAAAACACAGATGCAACATATTTTATGTAAGTTTGTTACATTCTCAAGATCTGCAATGTATTAATGATACAAAGACTATCCAGCATTACATCCAGCATTACACATGCAGAAGTTTCCTAAAAGCATGCCGATCTGCCACAATGCAAGCATTGAGTTGCCAATATATTTAATACACAAAACATTTGTAAATTCGCTACATCTTTAAGATCTACAATATAGCAATGCCGTAAATCAGTGCTTTCCAAACTGTGTGTCGTGACACATTAGTGTGTCGGCGGCAGTGTGTAGGTGTGTCTCTGCTTCAGCACAATTTTTTTTTAATTTAAAATTATTTTTACATTTTTTTTGGTTTCCGACTTTCCGCCTGCCTGCTACGCATATCACGTGGTTGATAAGTGGGTCACAGATCATCTTAACCTATTGGCGCAGCTTAGCGGGAACTGAAACTATTCCCATTGGTGGCACATTGGCTCCTGACTGCATGTGTAGACTCCTCAATCGGCTCGTGACTGCACATGTAGTCAGTGAGTGGGACAGCAGTGTGTTTGCAGCGTGGGCAGTAGTCAGTCGGACCCGCAGAGCTCTGAGGGCAGCAGCTTAAACGCTGAGCAGAAGTCAGTGTTTGTTGGTTTTTTTGCAGCTAGCTCCCAGTAGTGCATTGCTGCTCCTGCTGTTGATATATATGGCTAGAAAGTGGAAGCTTAAAAATGCTTGATGATGAAATTCAGGTGTCTTTATCTAATATTCTACTAAATGTTCAGAAACTGTGTTCATCCCATCAACCTCATACATCCCATTAAAATAGTAAGTAGCTATTGATGTTATTAAACTTTTTTTAATTCTTGCACATACATACTATTACTTGTAAATACATTTTGTTATTATATAATTTATGTATGTGTTTGCTAGTACAACTGAATTACTGTGTCGCAAAATGATGTAGGTCTAAAACGTGTGTCACCACTATGAACAGTTTGGAAAGCTCTGCCGTAAATAATAGCAAATATTATATATGCAAATATCTCTAAGGAGTATAGTCATCTGCTGCGAAGTAAGTGCATAGGTGAAATTATATTTCTTATATATAATAATAATAAATACTTTCAGAGTAAGAAGGAAAAGAGATCATTTTCTCTTGGCAGAAGCTCAAGATTCATTATATAAAAGAGCTGCCAAATTTACGAGGTACGGAAATAAGGCAGGTAAATTCTTGGCCTCTATTTTTAAGAGGCAATCCCAAAAGAAATCTATATTAGCTATTAAAAAAGATAATAATATTACTTCAGATCATGAACAAATAGCTCATACTTTTCAGAGTTATTACACTGAACTGTATTCCTCACAGAATCCTCAGTCAGAGGACATTGACTCTTTTTTAACATCTATAGCTCTCCCTATGGTTTCAGATGAGGAGATTGAGTGTTTAAATAAACCTATTTTAGAACAAGAAATACTCAAGGTTATCACTTCATTACCTAAAGGTAAGACCCCAGGCCCAGACAATCTGCCTCTGGAGTTCTATCTGATATTAAAAGAAGAGATTGTCCCAGTTCTAAGGGATCTCTGTAGGGCCTATTTTGAAGACAATGTTAATATCCCGGAAGACTTTAAAAGAGCCAACATTGTATTGATTCCCAAACCCAATAAAGATCCCTTGGAGGTAACAGCATATAGGCCGATATCTTTGCTCAACCTCGATTATAAGATCATGATGAAAATAGTGGCAGAGAGAATGAAGTAAATATTACCTAAAATAATCCATTCTGACCAAGTTAGATTCGTGACTGGGAGAACCTCTGAGAAAAATATAAGGAAAATTCTTCATGCAATTTCCTACTATATGGGCAACAAGTCCGCTCTGCCGGAGGCCTTCCTGCTATCCCTGGATGCAGAGAAGGCCTTCGACAGAGTGGAATGGCCCTTTTTGATCAGGGTATTAAAGAGGTATGGATTTAAAGATAATTTTGTTAATTTTATTAGTAAAATTTATTCAGACACCAAGGCATCGCTTCTGATCAACAGCGACATTACGCAATCTTTTACGCTTTCAAGAGGCACCCGTCAAGGGTGTCCCCTCTATCCGTTGCTTTTTGATCTGGTCTTAGAACCACTAGCCATTAGGTTGAGAGACTTATTACCGGGAATCAAAATAGGTAACTCGATACTAAAAATCTCCTTATTTGCAGATGATCTCCTTCTTTTTGTATCTAATCCGAAGGATACTATCAATGCTGTAACGGATCTTTTAATCGCGTATAGTAGAATATCGGGTTATAAGACCAACTTTTTGAAATCAAAAGTAATCTGGTTAAATAGAATAGACGATCAAATAAAATATCAATTTCTTGAATCCAATGTTTTGGAGTATTTGGGCCTGAAACTTTCAACCGACCCTGCAGATTGGTATCGGGATAATATTCTAGTGGCTCTTCAGGAGTCTAAGGAAAAAATGAGGAGTTGGGCATCTCTCCTGGTCTCGCTCTCGGGTAAAATAAACCTATATAAAATGTTTATAATTCCAAAAATATTATATCCATGTAGAATGCTCCCCTTCCTAATTAAGAAACTAGATCTGTGGCGATTCAATCAAGCCCTGAGATATTTTCTGTGGAGCGGAAGAAAACCGAGAATAAAGTTAGAGGCGCTATATCGGAGAAGCGAAATACCAAATGGAAATGTTGTTATCCTTCCTCCGATCTCACGGATGGAAGGTGAATTTGGAAAAAAGTTCCTTAGTTCCAACTACAAGGGTAGTTTTCTTGGGAACCATAATAGATTCCTTATCAATGAAATTTTTTCTGACAGAAGTCAGGAAATCAAAGATTTTCAATTCTTGTCTTACGCTTCACTCCTCTCCTCGGCCATCAGTGGCTCAATGTATGGAGGTAATCGGTCTGATGGTAGCGGCCATGGACATCATCCCGTTTGCCAGTTTCCACCTCAGACCTCTGCAGTTATGCATGCTCAGGCAGTGGAACGGAGATTTTGCGGATCTGTCTCCACGATTACATCTGGATCAGGAGACAAGGGATTCTCTTCTTTGGTGGTTGTCTCAGGATCATCTCTCCCAGGGAACCTGCTTCCGCAGACCAACTGGTTGATTGTGACAACAGATGCCAGCCCACTAGGATGGGGGGCAGTCTGGGGCTATCTAAATGCTCAGGGAACATGGACTCGGACGAAGTTGGTTCTGCCCATAAACATTCTGGAGCTGAGAGCAATTTTCAATGCTCTTCTGGCCTGGTGGCCTCAGTTAGCCTCGACCCGGTTTATCAGGTTACAGTCGGACAACATAACTTCAGAGACTTACATCAACCATCAGGGGGGAACACGGAGTTCCTTGGCCTTGATAGAGGTAGCCAAGATAATTCAGTGGGCGAAGACCCACAACTGCTGTCTGTCGGCAATCCACATTCCAGTAGTGGACAACTGGGAAGCGGATTTTCTGAGCAGACAGACCTTTCACCCGGGGGAGTGGGAACTCCATCCGGAAGTGTTTTTCCAGCTTGGTTCTCAAATGGGGATAGCCAGAACTGGATCTCATGGCATCTCGGCATAATGCCTCAGGTGGTACTGATAGATGCTCTGGCGGTCCCTTGGAACTTCAGTCTTGCATACCTATTTCCCCCGTTCACTCTCCTGCCTCTGGTCATTGCTCGAATCAAACAGTAGAGGGCGTCAGTGATCCTCATCGCACTGGTGTGGCCTCGTAGGATCTGGTATGCAGACCTAGTGGAGATGTCATCTCTTCCACCTTGGAGACTTCCATTGAAGAAGGACCTTCTACTTCAATTGCCCTTCCTCCATCCAAATCTAGTTTCTCTGAAGCTGACTTCTTGGAGATTGAACGCTAAGCGTGGTTTTACTGAGTCAGTCATTGAGACCATGATTCAGGCTCGTAAGCCTGTGACTAGAAAGATTTACCATAAGATATGGCGTAAATATCTGCTTTGGTGTGAATCCAAAGGCTACTCTCGGAGTAGAGTTCGGATTCCTAGAATTTAGTCTTTTCTCCAAGAAGTTTTGGAGAAGGGTTTATCGGCAAGCTCCTTAAAGGGTCAAATATCTGCCTTGTCTATTTTATTACACAAACGTCTGGCGGATTTACCAGACATGCAATCGTTCTGTCAGGCCTTGGTCAGAATCAGGCCTGTGTTTAAACCTGTTACTCCTCCCTGGAGTCTTAACCTTCTTCGTAAGTTTCTTCAACAGGCTCTCGTTTGAGGATATGCATTCCTTAGATATTAAACTGTTATCTTGAAAGGTTTTGTTTCTCGTGGCTATTTCATCTGCTCGTAGAGTTTCAGAACTCTCTGCATTGCAGTATGAGTCTCCTTACCTTATTTTTACTTCAGATCAGGTTGTTTTGCGTACTAAGTTACGGCTAGATTTAGAGTTTTGTCGGTAACGACCCGCGTAGCTAACGCTGGCTTTTTTTCCCCGCACCTTTTAAATACCGCTGGTATTTACAGTTCACAGAATGGCTGCGTTTTCAGTGCGTTAGGCTCCAAAAAGGGAGCGTACAGGCATATTTACCGCCACTGCAACTCTCAATACCAGCGTTGCTTACGGACGCGACTAGCTTCAAAAAC